>NC_060215.1:287500-600972 GCF_021130785.1 Homalodisca vitripennis | reverse complement strand
AAGAGGATTCATGCACTGCTTTGGATATGACGGTGATTGGTGTTCTAATATCCTTAGGAAAATACAACTTGTGTACCAGTAATTTCATACCATGATTAACCACTATTGCCCACGCTCGTGTGACATAAGATAGTGCTCTTGAATTCACGTACTCGTGGCTGTTGGTCGTGCCCTGTATCCTGAACCACTTTTTGGACTCGGTGAAGAGATTGTGGAAGGTTACGAGGATGATTTTATCCTCAAATAATTTCGTTATAACTTTTTAACATATAACATTGGTCTATAAATCTAACGAAACATTAGTTTCACATATGTGTGAGTAGGTAGGAATACGGGGTTTCTAGCTCACATTGGAGCCAACAGTAAATCAATGGAAAATACTGTTTAAAGGACAATAAATGAATCTGTAAAATCAAACAGTAACTCACGAATGAAAAATTACCGAATCTATAGCTGTTTGCTTCTACTTTCTTGAGCTGTCTAGTCAAATCAATCTATTTGAAATGTCTGCTACGAATAAACGAAAAATCTTCTATTCTACAAAATTGATAGTAACACAGTCTTTATCTTTAATAGTCTTCTTTCCAGTAACAACCAATTGTAATTTATCATGTTTATTCAATTCTTCAATCTTTTTTTCATCCAAAACAGTCAAAAATCTGTTCGGCAAGTGTACTTTACAATCTTCCAACTCGGCAATTATTGTCATACCAAATTTATGTTTCATTTTCTCCAATGTCACAATTTTATATTTCTTATTTTCTTCTAAATTAATTAATTTCTTATATTCTTTAAATCTTAGTTCGCCAACTTCATTTAATTCCTTTAGTAGCTCCATTTATATAGAAAAAAAAATCTTATTTTAATTTAATTAATTTTCGAAGCAAACTCACGTAGCTAGACCACGAAGCCAGCTCAAGAAGCTAGACCACGAAAACAGCTCACGAAGCTAGACCACGAAGGAAGCTCACGAAGCTAGACCACGAAGCCAGCTCACGAAGCTAGACCACGAAGTTAGCTCACGAAGCTAGACCACGAAGCTAGACCACGAAGCAAGCTCACGAAGCTAGACCACGAAGCCAGCTCACGAAGCTAGACCACGAAGGAAGACCACGAAGCTAGACCACGAAGCTAGACCATGAAGGAAGACCACGAAGCAAGCTCATGAAGCTAGACCACGAAGCCAGCTCACGAAGCTAGACAACGAAACACGCTCACGAAGCTAGACCACGAAGGAAGACCACGAAGCCAGCTCACGAAGCTAGACCACGAAGGAAGACCACGAAGCAAGCTCACGAAGCTAGACTACGAAGCCAGCTCACGAAGCTAGACAACGAAGCACGCTCACGAAGCTAGACCACGAAGCAAGCTCACGAAGCTAGACCACGAAGGAAGATCACGAAGCCAGCTCACGAAGCTAGACAACGAAGTAAGCTAACGAAGATAGACCATGAAGCCAGCTCACGAAGCTAGACTACGAAGCAAGCTCACGAATCCAGCTCTCACGAAGCCATGAACTATCTATTAAAAATTATGCCAAATCCGCTTGAAATCAATGTAAAATCTGTTTGGAAGAAATGTATAATCTTTTGGAAATATTGTCAAATCCGCTTCGAATCAATGTAAAGTATATTGTCAGTGTTCTTATATCTGGGTTGAGCTTATAAAATTGTGTCCATCAAGAAGTTTGTTGTTTGTTTAGAATTTAAGATTTCTCTTATATCTTATTATAGCTTCGTGAGCTTACTTCGTGGTGTAGCTTCGTGAGCTGGCTTCGTGGTCTAGCCTCGTGAGCTTGCTTCGTGGTATTCCTTCGTGGTCTAGCTTCGTGAGCTGGTTTCGATGTCTAGCTTCGTGGTCTAGCTTCTTGAGCTGGCTTCGTGGTCTAGCTTCGTGAGTTTGCTTCGAAAATTAATTAAATTAAAATAAGATTTTTTTTCTATATAAATGGAGCTACTAAAGGAATTAAATGAAGTTGGCGAACTAAGATTTAAAGAATATAGGAAATTAATTGATTTAGAAGAAAATAAGAAATATAAAATTGTGACATTGGAGAAAATGAAACATAAATTTGGTATGACAATAATTGCCGAGTTGGAAGAGTGTAAAATACACTTGCCGAACAGATTTTTGACTGTTTTGGATGAAAAAAAGATTAAAGAATTGAATAAACATGATAAATTACACTTGGTTGTTACTGGAAAGAAGACTATTAAAGATAAAGACTGTGTTACTATCAATTTTGTAGAATAGAAGATTTTTCGTTTATTCGTAGCAGACATTTCAAATAGATTGATTTGACTAGACAGCTCAAGAAAGTAGAAGCAAACAGCTATAGATTCGGTAATTTTTCATTCGTGCGTTACTGTTTGATTTTACAGATTCATTTATTGTCCTTTAAACAGTATTTTTCCATTACGGTTTGATTTTACAGATTCGTTTATTGTCCTTTAAACAGTATTTTCCATTTATTTACTGTTGGCTCAAAAATTGAGCTAGAAATCCCGTATTCCTACCTACTTGTGTGTAATATATATTATTTTCTACGAATTTTACACTGAAGTTTACTCTTAAAAATACTCTTAAATTAAAATAAAATTACATTTCATAAAATTTTTTAAGTAACTCCCCATACCGATGTGTAAGTCTTTAAGCAAAAGAACCACAAAAAACGTCAAAACTTTCTTATTTCATAAATAAGCACTATATAGAGTAAATGGTAACCACTTTGAATAACCACCTTTGATTTTAGAAACATCATTACAGGGTCACTTTATCCTAGATATTGTATAAAAAGTCTAAAGACACCCCTACAGTTAATAACAGAAGACTCTGTGTAGTGCAAACCCAGGGAATTTGTGAGGTAAAAGTGTCTAAGTTTCTAGTCTACAACTGGTCTAGACAGAACCAATTAATATAGGCTCATTGCAACTTTGTAAGGAGAAGCTCTTAACTACAGGTTCTCTGGGGAAAAACAGAAAGTCTTAAAAGTGAATTGTGATCTGAGACTCAATTTAAGTTTATCAAACAAGAAGAGCGTATGCCTGCATTGAATAGAATCGTGCCTTTCAATAATTACTATGAGATCCTTTTAGAGCCTCGTGTAAAGAAGTTATGAATTTTACCATGTAAATGAAAAGCTAAACATTAGAGCTCTATAACGCGTACTGTGCTGCGTTATTGTGGGTGCTCTGATATAATTGGGATATTAGGATATGGGAAGTAAGAAAGTTATTCGATACTTGTGTTTTCCTCTTAGATAACTACCGATTAACAAAAAAACTATTAAATGAGTTATTTTCTTTTAGAGACTTATATTAGGTATCGATTTCATTATTGTACGACAAATAAAATCTAGTGTACAAATTCATGCTTTTATCATTCGTCTAGCTGAAAATTTAAGAAATCTGCCAAAAAACAAGAGGAGCGGATTAGGAAATAGTACACCCAACAAGCATTTGAAGGCTGTTGCATAAAAACGTCGTAAATATGAAAGTAGATTTTTAGCATTGGAGTTACCCTTAATAATATATTAGTAGAAAGGCGTAGGAAAAGTGAGCTTAGAAAATATTTAACTTTTTATTACGATGTTGAAGAATAAAATAATGACAGTTTCCAAGCTTTTGATTTGTATGATCAAAATTTTCCCTTTGCTATGTAAATCTAATCTTGCTATACTTTTTAGTTCTACTTGAAACACAGTTTAAAAATATTTTTAGCTTATTTTATTAAAAAATTTTAAAAGTACCAATATGAAATTATTTTGCGTTATATTTTATAAGTATATAAAACCCCTTTAATGAATGAAAATGATAATATCTGCCGGTATTTCGTAGATATTACCCTTGAAAGATTAAACGTAATTAAATTTAGACGCGGTTTCACTAGTGAAAAAACGTTGCTGGTAAGGTGCAACGGAAAATTTATACAGAATATTTTAGAAGTTGACGCTAGGGAAATATATATTTATCTCTGAAATGTACGGCTTGCCATTCTGTTGTCCACTACTACATATGTTCTTCAATCTTACTTAACTTATTTTATATCAATAATGAAGCATAATTTCTTGCATAACAATGGGAATATTAAGTACAGTAACACAATTTCAGATAATGATGCCAAAATTAAAATAATCTGAAAGACCGTTTAAAACATTCTTATGTTAAAACTATATAATAATAACACATAAATCCATACAGGTTTTTGAACTTTATTCTAAAATTATTTACTGCTTTAAGGCACGCTTCTGCGCTTGTGCTAATAAATTTTGGTAAGTAAGGTACTTATTATACAATTTAAGGAATTATACAGATATTTATGAATTATGTCAGATTCATATGTTAAGTTATGTTTAAAATACTTTCTGTTATTCGTATATTTTGAAAGACTATTTCTCACAGTTTAAGGGCACTTTATACTCAATTAATTTAACATGTACCTCAAACGTTTCAGAAATCATATATTGTAAATTAGAAAACATTCTATCTACTTAATACTACAAAAACTGAACGACTAAATTTAAAAGCAAATATTCAGTATTCAGAACAAGGAGATCGACATTTAATAGGATTTCAGCAAAGTTATCATCAGGCAAATTGTTGACTCTCATTAACTAATTCCTTCGTAATAACACCAGAAAAATATTCAGAACGTGGAGATGGATATGTAATGGTTTTTCAGTGAAGTTACCAATAGTGTAATGTTAAATTCTACTGAACTACTTCCTTCATGACAACCAATAAAATAACACTGTAGAAAAGCCAGTTTAATATTTTTAACTGATGTAAAAAGATTGATACCAAACTAAACTGTTAATATAATAATATCCTATTATTTTAATACAAGTTAATTTCTTATAGTTAGTGCGGGCGGCAGTAGTGCGGAGGCTGGGTGAATATTAACCTGTTGGGAAAGGGAAGCTGACTGTACAATCCATGTCCTCTCTTATACTGGACGCCTGATAACCTATTAGGAAAAAGGTTATATTTCTTTAAAAATTTATAATCTATTATGTGATAATGTGTGAAGTAACACTTTTAGTTAGTGCCCCGTTTTAAATTTGTTAAGTAGTATATTGAGTAATAATGTATAAATGAATAGTTTCATCACGAGTAGAAACGTCTTTCGATTCAGTGAATTATTTTTGAGGTTAATTAATTAATAATGAATACCAATTATATTTTTTCAATAGGTTTATGTAGCTATTCCAATTTTCAATTAGAACTGAAAAAATAAAATGTAATTTTCTAAACATTCAATACCTAATGTTTTCTAGTAAAAAGTTTAAATTTAAAAATAATTTATTTAATTGTTTATTACCTTGATCTTAATAATGGGATGCCGATATAAATGTAAAAAGAGACGGATTTGTGCTAGAGTAGGTGTAGCGGAGACTAAAGTAGATAAGGTACACCTTGCGTTTAAGATAAAATAATATTTATTTATTTAAGCATGATCCAGTTAAAAGTTACACAGTGTAAAGTTTTGTACAACGGGTAATAGTACCGGCAATTTTACAATAGTAGAAACGCCACATAAATAAAACTACGTTTAAATTTGAAGAGTGATTGTCATTTAATATTCTAAAGTATTTACAAAATTATGTGCAAGTGGAATAGTAAACAAAATCAGAGATTACCTAAAACATTGAAATCGGTTAAACTTGACGATGGTATTTTCCTATGATGCCATAAATTTGGATATAAAACCCAAGTCCTTCAAGTCCAGCTTCTGCAGTAACTACTTGATTGTGGCCTGGCCTTATTTGCGGATATCTCACCGTACTTTTGCTGATCTTTTTGCTGCTTCCCCCAAGACTCCGGTAATTCAGAAAACTGGCTCGATATGGAGTTTTACCCTTAGTCATAGATATCTACAATTCCTGGTGTACCTCCTTGCTCAGCGAGACAGCTTTCTCGCCACAATTCTGTACGTAGGCGGTTATCTCATGGTGACATAACTAAGGGATCCTTCAAACGTATCTTTATTTTTACTAACTTTAGCGATGTTAAAGATTAACATTTACAGGAATATAGAGCTATGACAAAACAGAAAAAAATATATACCTATTCTTTAGTTTTATAAATAAGAATATGTTTGAAAATGTTAATTAATTATTTTGTTATTATTGTTATTGTAGAAAATAAGACAAAAATCCTCTATTTGACATAATAATTTGTTTTTTTGAACACTTGTTTTCAACACTTTACTTCTATTTGATAGGACTTTTTCTGCAACAAGACAGACTAGGGTTACAGATTATTGAAAATAAGCAATTCATTTATACTTTTAAACAATCATCCTAGACAAACGTAAACAATCTTCATTGTACGTTACAAAATCATCTTCACTCAGACCTAAAAAGCACTTTCATAAACGACACCTAATTTGAATCAACATAACCTGGTATTTGCTAGAAATATTTCAGTAAATATTTCACAGCATAAAAAACATTCGAAACATAGTCACACATTTTAAACCTTGGTTCATCGTTTACATAGAACATTGATACAACGAAAAAAATTAAATCAATGCGTCAAATTATAAATAATAATGTGTTAATGTGCATAAAGATTTTTTTAATACACCAAAAAAACATTACTTGGTATTAAAAAATATTTTTTAATGTAAAATACATAATTTATTTCTTCTTATGGTCTTTTTAAGAAACAGGACGAAAGATTTACGTAAATGATGTGATTTCTTTCTACAGGTCTGCACGAATCAAGAGTTTAATACAGCCCTTAATAACATTCTTAAATTTCTTAAGAAAGTGGCCTATGTAATCAGGAAATCATCTGACCCATTCTAAATTAAAATTACAAGAACAAACTATCTTTTGTTTTGATGAAGATTATCCATCATTAAACCTCTTTTAAAAATCCAAGAAAGAACTATGATTTAGTAAAGTGCTATCGCTTGATAGAACTCAACCTTGCTATCTAAAATGGTTTAAAAAATATTTTTCTGTCATGATGAGCTTTATTGTTTTAAAATAAAATCTCAGAGATCCACTCAAATACAATTTAAAACTAAATAAATCTGATATATAAGATATGTAAAAATTTAAAATAAATTATTTAGGCCGTGTATGAGCCAGATAAAACAGTTTAAACTGAAGGCAGAAACCTAATATTTGGTTTTGAAATTCAACTATTTTATCTATAATAAAATAGAACATGAAAAAACTCTTTCCGGAGGATTACCTTTGCAATGCAAAATTGATTTCTTACTCGTTCTATAAAAATATATAAATTTAGTTAGTTTACACATATATGTTTTTGTTTAAATATTTTCTGACATTGAAAATATAATTATTGGATTGTTTCTTACTTTATGTTTTTTTTTAATGCTCAGTTGGCTAGTAGGAAAGTGAAGTTATTCTATTTCATTAATTTTATTACTTAAGCCTTTATTTAATTAATGGCAATTGCCACCAACTTCATATAACACAGTTCAGATGTAGGCTAGTTTCCGTCTGGTGGTAAAAATGTGTAAAACACTGAAACATTTATAACACGAGAAACAATACAAGTGAGTAAAATCCAGTGAAGGTATCTAATATTGTCAAGGTACAATGTTTTGTCTGACCAACGAAGCAGAGGAAATTTTGAGAAGTACAACGTAAATCCTTGGAAAAACCAGGGATCAATGTATTACATTCAACATTTGTATTGTAGTTTTGTTTGAGAGATTTTCTGGACCGTGTAATTACTGTAGCTTAGTTCTATACTTACTTACACGCATTGGCGTACTATATATATATATATATATATATATATATATATCATACTAAATATTGGTAATTATTTGAAAACACTGAAGTATTACAATGATAAAATCATGCACTGAAAATGTAAGTAAAATGTGTATAGTTTATTCAAACTACTGCGAATAATAATGTAAGATTTTACCTTCTTATTAATGAACTATGCATTCATTAAAATATTAAACAATATATATATTTTATCATTGTGTGAGATATTACATATACCATTACCATATAAATTGCATTTTTAATGACACACACACACACACTTAAAAATATATATATATATATATATATATATATATATATATATATATATATATATATATATATATAATGGAGTTTATTTTACAATACTAAATGAAATAGGTATCTTGATCATATAGATATATTAAAGAACGAATTTATCAAATAGAAAGCTAAAGTTGGTAAAAGAAAGGTACAAATTACTGCAACTACTTTCGGAAACTATGCCATCTTTTTACTTGGTTATAAATTAAAAACACTTCATTCATTGACTGTTTGTTTGCAGTGGTGAATGATATTCGTCATCTTGCAAAAGTGTCTTAAATTTTGAGATTAATAATGCTTTGCGTGTTATCTGTACGCCACTTAAAAGAAATGTAGACGAATTAAATTTGACATTATTTCCGGAAATCTATCACATAACATTTTCCAATTGTTATGAAATTACGAAATCCAAAATTACAATTTTCAATGAGCTTCTCTAATTTGTATGCGTATTGTGCTATCTGAAAGAAGTGATATGCACTATCACTGTTTTCATATTTTTTATATGATACAAATTTTCATAACACGCATATTTCTCCTTTCACATCTGATAATAATGAATGCAATAATGAACATTTTAACTCTAGATATACACTACACAATTCTACCATTTTAAAACTTTATAACAATAGGCTTTTGATAGTAAAATATTAAAATAAACTACCAAGACACATCAGTAGTTGTTCCAAAGTGGTGTACAGTTAGTTTCAAACTGTTCAATCTGATTATGCAGTTAAAGTATTGATATTGTACTAAATCGTTTTACTGGATCTCTGTGGGAAATGTACGGTGGCGGAAACAGTTGTGAACTATTTGTACAACGTATCAATGTATAATTACCACCGACTTTAATCTATTATCTACTAGCTAGTACACAATTGATTAAAAAATAGCAATATTTGCTTATAGTTGCACTTGATCTTTTTAGTGTTCTAATATTCTGCACGTGTTTCACTACGACATAGAAACGTAATGTTTAAATTAAAAATAAAATGGCATAGTTATAAGGAATCTTGTACAAATTAATTAAACTGTTGCACGTAAAATTTACTGTACTATTAATAACACATGCCTTTACTAGGAGAGATGATCATAAATATCTCTTAATTGTAATTTTATATATACAGGGTTAATGTCTAGAGACCCTCTATTAGTATTGTAACGACTCAAAATAGAACAACTAAACTCTGCCAACTTCTACGTCATGTGATGAAGTACTTTTGTATACAATTACTTCATTTATAAAACTAATATGGGAGTGACCAACTATATTTAAGGACGTGATCATAGATAGCTAGCAACGAGCAATCTTAAAAAAACTGTTTCCAATTGAAAGTTTTAGAAGTAATAATGCAACTTACAACAGGTTAACGGTCAACATGCTGAGGTTAATAGAGCGTTGATCGACATGTCCGTACATGCCTCTCCCAAGGGGGGGGGGAGTTATAGTTGTTGCGTGATTCTGAAATTAAATTCTTAAATTGCCATTTTCGCCAAGAGAGTCCCTTTGCATTCATTATTGAAAAACGATAAATTGTGGAATCCCGCCATATTGTCCTATGTCGCCATAGCTCATGCAAGTTCACCTCCATATACAGACACTTATATAAGACGTCTTATTGTACGGCGTATATTAGAATTATTTAAGGAGGCATCTATTATTTTGCACAATCGTGTAAAAGCTAATAATAGTCTATTTCCCTAGATAGTATGAAGATATTCATATGGACAAAATTATGAAATATAATGAAATAACCTTTGACAACAGATAAATATTTTAAGAAACAATAGTTTTAACTACATAGGGTTGTTTAATATCTCTTAAGAACTTTTATTTCAAACATTTTAAAACCAAAACTACATTAATCCGAATCTGTCGTACTAAGCGTTTTAATATAATGTAAAAGGTGTTTAAATAATTATTAATTAGTAAAAATGTACAGATAAATTCTTTTTGTGTGTGGAAAATCATGAGGTTAATATTTCGATTATACTATGGCATCCGAGATATTTTGAATCTCATGGCATCCGAGGCGTGCCTCTCCAGTGGCTCATATCATTTCTAAGCCACAGAACTCAAATTGTCCAGATCTCAAATAAATTATCTGAACCAATTCACCTGAGTTATGGTGTCCCACAGGGCTCAATTCTCGGTCCAATTCTCTTCCTGATCTATGTCAATGATGTAGGTTCATCACTTCTGCACGGAAGACTAGTGCAGTATGCTGAAGACACGACTCTCTGTTTCACTAGCAAATCAAAATTGACTCTGGAACAGCATAGTTTTGTTGAAATCAACAACTGTGTCCAAAATTTTAACAGCCTCAATCTTAAAACAAATTCAGCAAAATCCAATTTTATAAATTTTGCTTTACGACCAGTAGATAGTCATGATGAGCCAGCTGTTATGTTGGCTGACACTATGCTGGAAGAAGTATATTGTTCGAAATTCCTGGGAATATACCTAGATCGAGGGTTGACTTGGAACGATCACATCGACCACGTTTGCTCCAAATTGGCCTCAGGCATTTATGTTTTGAGGTCTCTAGCCAAATACTGCCCGACTCAAGTTCTGATGATGGCGTATTATGGCTTGATTTACCCCCACCTCACTTACGGGCTGGTGTTGTGAAAAACAAGCAATCCGCATTATCGCTAAGTTGAAATTTAGAGAGACGTGCAAGGAAGCCTTCAAAAATTTGCAACTGTTGACGCTGCCCAGTCTCTACATCTTGGAAAGAACTCTGTTTTGTATGTATAAATGTGCCATGACGAATGGCCGAGACATACATGTGTATGAGACTAGAGGCAGAGATAACTACCGAACTGGTAGACACAGAACGGTGGTTTATGAACGCTTGCCTTCACAGGCAGGTGTTCAATTCGTCAATAAGTTACCAGATTCAATTAAAACCACTTCAACACTCAAAGTGTTAAAAACTCGTTTGAAACGCTTTTTAGTGTCAAAAACATTTTATAATGTTAACGAGTTTTTTGCTTAAGATTGGGAGACCAGCAATTAAAAAGACTGACAAAGTTCGTCGCTGGAAGTGGGAATAATTGGTGAATGAATGGATGCAGGTACGTTTGCAAAATTGTATGTTTGAATGAGATTTCTTGTGGTGTGTTTGACAAAAATTTTAGCCAGTAAAAAGTAAAAATATGACATTTGCCATGCGTTGTATAATGTTCCGGCAATAAAAAACTGATTTGATTTGATTTACTACAACATTATTTTTAACATTATTGGACTACGTAATAATTCTGATTTTGAAATGGCTTTTATATCCAAAGACATCCTCTTACTATATAGAACAACAAAAGAGCTGAAAGCCAGGCGCAGTGTAAACTGTAAAAGTGCTTACGTTATAAATTCACGAGAGTTCTGGCAAATGTACTTTATTTTCTCTCAAAACACTACCATCTTACTGAGAGGAAGATTCGCGTAAGAAGTTTTAGTATAATGTCTTTGGTCCTTGCTTAATGTTTTATAGTATTTGAAGATCATCACTTTTGACGACAATATAAATCCAGTTCCATAATTTTGTGGAAAGTAACTTCAGTTAAATAACATTTATTACAAAATGTCGTCATATCTAGTTGTATCTAGATTTGTATCTATATAATTAATTTGACATTATTTCGTATGAAATTTTTAATTACCGTATACATTTAATTTTTTCAATCCAGTTGCGCAGACTTGAGTAACAGTATAATATAAACATATATTATTTACATATATTCACTTCGTGATATTTGTAAACAGAAGTGATTGTGTTAATAGAGGTTTATTTTTATTATTATTGTATCCCAACATGTCCTGGAAGCCTCATTTTATTATCTGATAGTGTACACTTATGCAACATGTTATATTATTCTAGATAAACTCATTAAAATAGGATACTTATAAATTTAATCGCAGTGGAAGCATAGTCATCAAAATTTTTGGTGGCTTATTCCAATTGTCACCAACAATAAAACATAGTCAAGAACTGCTTACGCAGTGTGGCGGGTACGGCGATTATTGCAAATATAACCGAGTAAAGCAACATCGAGCCTGGCTGTTCCTTACATGGGTGACCGCTGAACGATCCTGTCTTTGATAACAGCCCGCCTGCCCGGCCATTGGAAGGAGTTCGGCTGTCACCTTTAACTCGTTGGTCCCCAAGTTAAGTGGTAAACCTAACAGAGATGATACTGAGACATCTAGTTGTTAAATCATACGTAACTCTTATTAGAAAACACTATCTGTGTAATATAGTATTACAGAAGTTTCTATATCGTCTGTGTCATGCAATTCCAGTATCCGTCTAACAGAGATGATACTGAGACATCTTAGTTGTTAAATCATACGTAATTCTTATTAGAAAACACTATCTGTGTAATATAGTATTACAGAAGTTTCTATATCGTCTGTGTAATGCAATTCCAGTATCCGTCTAACAGAGATGATACTGAGACATCTAGTTGTTAAATCATAGGAAACTCTTATTAGAAAACACTATCTGTGTAATATAGTATTACATAAGTTTCTATATCGTCTGTGTAATGCAATTCCAGTATCCGTCTAACAGAGATGATACTGAGACATCTAGTTGTTAAATCATACGTAACTCTTATTAGAAAACACTATCTGTGTAATATAGTATTACAGAAGTTTCTATATCGTCTGTGTAATGCAATTCCAGTATCCATCTAACAGAGATGATACTGAGACATCTAGTTGTTAAATCATACGTAACTCTTATTAGAAAACACTATCTGTGTAATATAGTATTACAGAAGTTTCTATATCGTCTGTGTAATGCAATTCCAGTATCCGTCTAACAGAGATACTACTGAGCTAATCGTTGGTAAATTCTATAACACACTCATTACAAAATGCTCTCATTATAATATAATAATACACAAGTTAGTATATTATCTGTCAGTTTAATCAAGTTTACCTTTGATTTGAAGTCAGGAATAATTAATTGTGTGTTTTATTATAAATTTGAGACATAATCTTTACATATGAGATAATTTTACTTATTATCACGCAGGTTTTCAAAACTTCAGTTTAATTTCAAACATTGTTGATTTTCCAATCGCTATGAATAGTCTAACATTCCATTGTGGCTATTACGTTGTCATATGTAAAATATAGTCCAACGTTCATTCATATCACTCAAACTAATAACGCAATAAGTCCATTACAAATCTTACTTTTAAAATTTTAACAGTAAACCCTGAAGCATCCTATATACACACTGTAGTTTTCGATAGTGAAATAGTTAAAGATTTTAGTATTTAAGTATCGCTCGAATGAATCATTAAGAAATGAAACAGAGATAATTTAATTTCCTCCAATATGTTTGAAATATTATTATAAAACTCTATTTCCGGAATATATTGTAGTTAGTAAAAGAAGTTAAATATTGTGGCTTTACGGGAGTGGTTATATTTTACAATCATTTTAAAAGGATTAGTGCGTATAAATAAATTATTTCGTATTACTTTCGAATCAATTTGTTTGGAAAAATAACCAAAATAAATACAAGTTGATTTTTAAAAGTGATTATGGTAAAAATATTTGAATCATTTCAGTTAAAAGTTGTAAACTTATGTAAAAAGTGTTGTAGTTAATTTGACAGCGTTTAAAAAAGACCTATAAAATTTACTTTTTTTGATAGCTAATTTTATTTTACTGGTATCCTTATATGATATGCTCGTAAAAAATCGGTAAAATTAAAAAAACTAAGAAATTAATTTCAACACATGTAGGGTCAAAAATATTTTGAAACTGACAGTTCATATCGGATAACATTACGGGGTTTGTAGGATAAGCAGTCTAATTAATATACGTAGTTAACAGACAAAATTGTAACGTTTTTATAATTCGTCATAGAAAAGAATGAGAAGGAAAATACTGGGCACTATGAAAGTTCGAGTGATAGAGAGGTGAATTTATAATTTAATATTACGTATTAGCTGACACTTGTTTACAACAAAAGATTCCCAATCTTTTTTCTAAATATTTTAATAATGTTATTTATAAAAATGTGGACTAAATGTAGTAATAATTTATTTAAGTAAGTGTAAAATCACACTATTATACAATGTTAAATATATATTTTTCCAATCGTTAACATTTGTAAAATGTAATGCTGATCTATATTTTATTGTTTGTAGGCTTACTGAAAAGTGTATATAAGTTTAAGAATATTTAACGTAAAGTGGATTTTATAGAATTGTTATGTGATTGTTTCTTAATATTCTGGTTTGCGATGTGAACGAATATATATCTCTGTGAACTAACAAGTGTATTTTAGTAATTAACTATTTACTTTTCTTCGATTAGGCAATAACAACAATCAGTATGAGTCAGGCCCTAATTTTTTTATAAATAAAAAACAACAGTTGTTGCTTACCCTATGATAGAAAAAGCAAACAAGAAGCTATGCCCTAACTAACTTTAGGTACTGCCACAATTAACGCATAGTACAGAATGCAGTCTATAACACGTGTATTAGTTTACTTCAGATCGTGTTTGTTCTTTAACTGTGCCACTACCAGGAAAGTATCAACACAAAATTAATATAAAATATAGTTAAAGGCATTTTCAAGCGTTCGATACACATTTTCTATCACGGATTTATAAGCTCACATAAGTAGGTACGAGAGAAAGACAAGACTGCTGGCAGACTGACATCTAGGACACCATTGTGAAATGTTTATTGCCATAGTGTGTTTATTGACACGTTCATGTAGAACATGGGCTCTCTGCTAGTAGAGTAATATGGGTCAAGCTCACATATGTAAGTAAGAGAGAAAGACAAGATTGCTGGCAGACTGACATCTAGGACACCATTGTGAAATGTTTATTGCCATAGTATGTTTATTGACACGTTCATGTAGAACATGGGCTCTCTGCTATTAGAGTAATATGGGTTAAGCTCACATAAGTAGGTACGAGAGAAAGACAAGATTGCTGGCAGACTGACATCTAGGACAGCATTGTGCAATGTTTATTGCCATAGTGTGTCTCTTGACACGTTCATGTAGAACATGGGCTCTCTGCTAGTAGAGTAATATGGGTTATGCTCACATAAGTAGGTACGAGAGAAAGACAAGATTGTAGGCAGACTTACATCTAGGACACCATTGTGAGATGTTTATTGCCATAGTATGTCAACTGACACGTTCATGTAGAACATGGGCTCTATGCCAGTAGAGCTTGTCGTTCTCATGTCAACATTGACAGTATTATATGTTATTAGAAAAACTTACGTATATTTCAGTGGGTTAAAGTAGGTTAATTATTGTAAACTAGCTAAAGAAATCATTTTATACTTATACTAAATTATTAATTTAACTTAATAGATATAACAATAATAAATAGTCTACAGGCAGATGTGTTTATTTCAATACAATGCAAAGTGCCTTATTTAAATAATTGCGCATAACATTATATATATATATATATATATATATATATAATATATATATATATATATATATATATATATGTTATGCACTATGTTATGTCATAAACAGCGCCAACCACATAATTATTCGTATATACACGACTATACCGTGTGAATTACCACAGAAACCACTGGATAGGTAAGAGAAATGAACTATACATTCTGATAGTCACGCGTCAATAATAGTTACAGTCGAATGGAATGTATAACATTAGGTTAGTATGTAGATGTAGATCAATACTATACGTAATAAAGTGCTTTTTTATATGTTACCTAAGAATAAAATTTTTATTTGCTTTCGAACGTTACAAACAAACACAGTGTAGCTGGTGGTCTAAGAACCAATTTTGATCTATAATTTATATATTGATTTAGAAAAATAATTTCTTTATTATTATAAAATCTGTATTTTCACAATATTTCCTAGGACATTAGTGGTACATATCACAGATACGGAAATATATAAACATATATATAAATATATATAAACAAAAAATATATATCATATATTCTTCCTTCATTAGAATTTGTGTTAAACATAGCTTGTAAATTCTTGTTTAGCCTTTTTAATGAAGGTATTTCTAATTTAATTTAATTTACTTACATGTATAAGTTTAAGGTGTAATTGTCTTAATTATCATTTTGGTTTTGAAATATCATGTAGAAAAGAATATTCCAAGTTATAAAACAGGTTACACACGTATACAGAAATATCAGTATTTATTGGCCAAGCGTTGTTTAGCCTATGAACCTTGGGTCTTGAAAAATGTCATTTCTGGTTTTTTGTATGTCTGTCTTTCTTTCCACACGATATCTTAAAAAGGAACTTACTTATAGATTAGAAATTATGCAAGACCTTTACATCTATATGAAGAACACTGAGTCCAATTAAGGTGCATGTACTCAACGGAATTTTTCTCAACGTTAGGGAATACTGTTACGTTGGTCTTATAGGTACCATTTTGCAACGAGAAAATAGAAGAATAAATAAGTTATCAAGCAAACTAAATACACTCATGAATTATTCCTAACTATCCAAATAAGTACAACATAATTCTATGGTGACTTGGAGTGTAGAACCACCTTCATCTCAAAAATATTAATGTATCATGTAACAAGATATATAGAGAAAGTTTTCATTAGTATGCTTGAAATTTAGCATGAAATGCTCCGTGTCTTTTGATTCAATTTGGCTAAGCGCCGATGAAACAAACACACAGTTTTTATTTTATTTGCAGGATATCTTTGCCATATGACTGTTTTTCGTTCTATAGCAATAACTAAATAACCTTGAAATGTTTTCTTGAACCTTAGCGAATCCTCGTTACGCGACACGTGCAGAGGGGTACTCCCCCGTGGTTAGTAGACGGAAATATAGAAACAACGTGTTCTGTATCTCTCACTAGTTTTTGTTTGGTTAGAGATTGAGGTTGCAAGCTTCCGGAAACTTACAGAACAATCTGTTTTTGTTCACAAGTGTTTGTTTCACGTGGTTTTGGACAAAATATTACACTAGCAGCTGTGTATATTCATATTTAAAAACTCTTCCGTAATATCTCATACTCTAATTCACCGTGATGTTTGAAATCATATAACATATTTATACTGACAATTTAAAAGCCTTACTTAACGTAATAGCATTAATTCAGCTTGCGTGGTTTATGTTATATATTTTAATTTAAATTTATTTCTAATACATGGCATGAAAATTACTGCATGAAAAATTAGTTTCATATGGTCTACAAAATGATGGTGCTCCACTACATTGCAGTTGGTAAGGAAGTTACTCAGCAACATACTTGAAGATTGGATTGGAAGACAACTGATTGGCCCCCAATATTACACAGTTTCATGTTAAAGTTTCGGGAATTTACTCAAAAGTATTTAGATCTTTATCAACTAATAACACCAAACCTAAACAAAATTTTTCTAAAATAGTAAAACAGGATTTTTTGAGCAGTTGACATATAAATAATTTATAAATCTTTTATAATAGATTAGAGGAATTTTTTAGTAGATGATATAAGATTCCCAATTCTGCATCAACAATATAAATTACTATATTAAACAAATTTCTGATTTTATTATATGCTCGTCTTATATTATTCATGGTAAAGTAACTTGTGGAATATCGTGTATTCTAAATATTTTTTGCTTTAGTTAACAATTTGGTTAATAATTTATAATACTAATCAGATTGTTTAATATTTTACGCGTATTCTATAAAGTATCCATATTAAACCTTTTAACGGACATTTCAAAGGATTATGAATAAAAGTGAAGTGTGTCATGGCTTTAGAAAATAACTATTGGGGAAAATAAACTGCTGGTGGGGAAATTAATTTGCAAGCAAGGGTGAAGCGGGCAGTATCCTTTGAAAATCTACTCACTCTCTAATTTAACCAATCCCACATTAAGCCCACACTCTCATGCCATTTTTTCCTATTTTATCGACAAACGGTATTAAATTTAACTAACAGTTTAACAGTTTTAATTTGAACCTCCTATCAATTGATTTAGTTATGATTTTATTAAATCGGATGATTCTTTTTGATACACTCTGTATAAGCACGTCGTTTTAAATATATTTTACAGAAATTTGAATTTTCTGACAATTTATTGTATTTTAGAGTACATATAAAACTACTAGTTTTGTTGATTCCTGTATATGTACCAATGTAATATTATCACATTGCTTTGTTGGTATGTAAGTCGCAATGGGCCGAGGTTGTCACTGTGTATGCTATATTCTAAATAGATTACTTTATGAAATTAAAATCAACGACTTAACTTTGCTCCATATCTTTGAGATGATCAAGCGATGTATGACTTTGTCGGTATATTTCACTAATACTAAATCAGTACGGAAAATTAAACGTTTTGAACAACTTACGCTTCGATTTGCTGTATGAAAAATCTAAATACAACCGAATCTAACTCTAAACTAGCTTCAAACCCCTCTTGAGACAAGTTGGTGCTGCCCCTTTGGATCCTTGATTAACTATAGATAAAGCATGTAGATGTCTATGAAATTGTGTATCTGTAGCTTAGTATTTTAGTAAATGAAAATATGAAAACGTAAAATTTATAGTAAAAGTAAAAATTCTAATATATATATACAAGTTTATTATAATATGACGCTCCTTGACCAGTTTTGGTGAAAAACAAATTTCTGTCTAAATAACTGTCCATAAACACCATTAATAGTACAGACAATTTCAAATGGTTATAATACAATTTTACATTTCAAATAAAAAATACCAATACAATATTTATTATACTTGTAAACAAATAAGAGGCAACGAAAGTTTTATTTAATCATTCTGCTCAATCCAATGAGTAGAACTTTCCACTGATGAAGACAGAACATTTCAAAAAGTCAGAGTAAGTTTATAAACTAATTGCATCCTTCTTAGATTCTTTAATATATTAAAACGCTCACTACTCAATGTAGTGGTCCAGTCTTTTTAAAACTCTGTCCACTGTGAGAATTATCTTGCCAAACATGACGACTCACAGCAATTTCCAGATTTAGTAAATTAAAAGTTTATTAACATTGACATTTTGTGTATAGTACATTAAAACTATGCATTGCAATTTTAACTTTTACTGAACGATATAGAACCATTTTATTAATGCAAAATAATATAGCGAGTGATATAAATCATCGAGTATTAAATAATCGACACCTTTTCTTCAATTTGCAGTGTAGTACAAAACACTTTAATTCTTACATTACTCTACAGTTCCCTAAAGCGCAAACTGTCTTTCTACAAAAAAACATACGAATTTACACACACTTATAATAGTTTATTTTCCAGCATAAATCATCGCAACTAATAGAACTTGTTGTCTACATTAAAATATTCAAAATACATTCACACTGTAACAACAAAAAATCTACATAAAACCATGTTTGGGCAAAGGAGTGAGTAGACACTCTGCCTAGTGAAGCTGTTTCGACGTTGTCTCGTCCCTTCAGACACAAACAAACTTCAGCTGTCATTGTGTTACAGCGTTCTCAGTTGTAGATTGAGAGCTATGCTCTGCCATCTAGTAACATCCCAGGCATTGTATGATCTATAGTCTATTAATAAAAATGTCCAGGCTAAAACAGTCTGATAAATTACACCTAGTTATCCCTGTTGTTGTGATATAATAGACCGAAACATCCCACTGTTACAAAAGTTATTCTAAGCTTCTAATTATAATAAAAGTGTTTATAAGAAAAATGTTTACATGTTAGGATTAAAATATTTTGTACTGTGATTGGTTGCGTTATACATGGGTTATAATGATGCCATATCTCAGTTCTCCGAAACAGTTAATACTCACTTCCTTGTTGTTAACAGCAAAACATTCAAACTCCACTTCCGGGTGTTGAGAGGATTTTTTTGAACAAAGACGGCTACACATTCACAGCTATATAAGTGTTCGGATTGTTTTAATAGTCTGTTGAAATAAATAACTCAATATGAGAAAACTCATATTAATTTTATAACCCAATTAAAATGTTCCAATTGTGTTACTAGAGTCGATTACATACTATTTATAAATATTAATATACTTATTTATACAATTAGGAGATTAATAATTTAAGATTTTACATAACTAACATGCGAATAGTATGTTTTATAAATTACGTCACACTTGTTTTGTTTATCTAGGTCACTATACAATGTTAAATAATAGCAAGAATAAGGATCATTTGATTACAAATTTGTTTGTATTTAAAACATTACAAATTTGCTAGCTCAGTAGTAAAATGAGCAAATTTGGAAACATTAATTACATAGAAGTATATTATTAGTAGTTTTCTGCTAGTATTTAGTAAACATGTCGTCGTTTAATTTTTATATTTAGCAGTTTTTTATAAATATTTTGTTTTCTTAAAATAGTTACTTACAAAATACGAGAGTTTTGCTATTTGTAAATCATTTTAGAATTACTCTGTAAGACAAAAAAAATCCTTTCTTTATTAAAGATCTTATGGAATCCCAAAATCATATTAAATAAGAATCTATACTTTTGAAACATTTTACTTGCTATAATATAACTTTCACTTTAACAATATTTTTGTAATAACAAAACGACCTCTTAGATATTTCTAAACTTTAAGCGACACCTTTAAAACTAATATAATAAAGTCAAGAAACATTACTATCAGACTAACACAAGATACGCATGTTTGCAGATTTATTTTGTAATAAATTGATTCTTTAAATAATCAATTTATTTATTAATATATACGAGATCTATGTACACATATAGACTTTCAAAACTGTGTTTGGTCGTTGGTGTCACACTACAGGTAGTTCAAATACAATGTAATGGACTGTACATTTTACAATGAATTGCACAGTAAATGCTATATATATATATATATATATATATATATATATATATATATATATATATATCAAAATATTAATCAAATGGCTATATAATAATATTTCCAACATCTTGGAGAAAATAAAACAATTTCTGCTTAATTTTTTTACAATTCATTTCAGCGACATTTTAAATGCTAAACTATTTAACTCTTTTACTATCTTAAAACTACAGTGTGTATATAGGATGCTTCGGGGTTAACTTTTAATGATTTAAAAATAAAATATGAAATAGATCTATTGTGCAATTAATTTATGTGATATAATGAAGGTTAGAATTTATGATACATATGGAAAATGAAATAAATGTCAAATTAAACTCATATGTTGACAACAAGAGCCCATAATGGAATATTATACTATTTATAGAACTTGTAATATGAAAAAATTTTAAATCACACGGTAGTTTTGAAAACGTGAGTGTCAGTCAAATTAAATAATATGTAACTATTGCACATTTTATACATAAAACTACGCCTCAGGTTTATAATAAACACAATAAACTATTCCTGACTTCAAATTACACCAAAACTTTGATTAAACTGACAGTTAATTTAGTAAAATGTTTAGTATTATATAATTAAGAGAATGTTATATGAGAGTTTTATATGATTTACCGACGGGTTGGCTCAGTAGTATCCCTGTTTGACGTATTATGTAATTTCAATATACAGACGATACACAGAATTCTGTAATATTATATTATTCATATAATGTTTTCTAAGGAGAGTTTGGCATGATTTGCTGCCGGATTGGCTCATTATAGTAACCCTGTTTGACAGTTAATGTAATTGAAATATACAGACGATACACAGAATTCTGTAATATTGTATTATACATATAATGTTTTCTAAGGAGAGTTTGACATGATTTGCTGCCGGGTTGGCTCATTATAGTAACCCTGTTTGACAGATAAAGTAATTGCAATTTCCAGACGATATAGGATCATCTGTAATATTATATTATACATATAATGTTTTCTAAGGAGAGGTTGACATGATTTGTTGCCGGGTTGGCTCATTATAGTAACCCTGTTTGACAGATAATGTAATTGCAATATACAGACGATATAAGATCATCTGTAATATTGTATTATACATATAGTGTTTTTATACATAGTGTCTTACATGATTTACCAATGGGTTGGCTAAGTACTAATGGGATCCCTGTTAGATAGATAATTATATATACATACATATTATATATATATAGTTATAATACCATAAGAGCATTTTCGTATCTCTGATATGTACCACCGATTTCCAAGTAAATATTTTGTTCAATATTATAGTGGTTTTAATGATATTTTAATAAAAATCCAGTAAATATTTTTAATCAATGTTAATGATTATTTTTACCTAATATTTTATTGATATATACAAACAAATAGCTTATACAACCACCAGGAACACCATGTTTGTATGTAGCTTTAAAAGAAAATAAATATTTTGATTCTCAACTTAGCTCTATACAAAATATATTATTACTCTATAATATAGGTGTTTATCTAAATGTACTAAGTAACATAATATTGTAAATTCCATTTGACTGAAACTGTTATTGACGTGTGTGTAATTATCATCAGAATGTATAGTTCATCTCTCTAAACTAACCTTCACAATAAGTGTACTGTCCAGTGGTTTGTGTGGTAACCCACACGGTATAGTCGTTTATAAACGAAACATTATGTGGTTGGCGCTGTTTATGACATAACATAGTGCCTGGTACTGATGTGTAGCCATTAACAGAATGTATATTTCCCTATCTTAATTAACCTCGTGGTTGGCAAAGTTGATTGTTACTTAACACAATAGTTGGTACTGACGTGGCACTTTAACATAGCACTTTCTAGTGTGCGTCATATGTCCTCAGCTCAATTGCTACAGTGCTTGTTTTATAACCTGTTTATACGAGATTTTAACTAAAAGAAAAACAAACAATGGTTTTATTATATAATGGAGTTTAAAAATATACATCAGCAGTTAGATGGTAATTTATAAGAGAAAACATTAATACACTCAAATACATTTATTAATAACCTCTATATTTATTCACATCATGATACTAAAATATTACATAGTAAAAATATTACAAATACAAGTATTATTTTTAGACTAAACCGTCATACTAGTAAGTTACACAAACAGTCAATAAGTAGCTCCTGCAGTTACAGGATACAGGGAACGTACTTATTTGTACTTCTAGTTATCGCAACCTTATATAAGGCACAAGGTAGGTATAACCTCTATAATTATTCAAATCCTGATACTAAAATGTTATATAGTAAAAATATTACAAATACAAGTATTATTTTTAGACTAAACCGTCATACTAGTAAGTTACACAAACAGTCAATAAGTAGCGCCTGCAGTTAAAGGATGCAGGTAACGTACTTATTTGTACTTTTAGTTATCGCGAGCTTATATAAGGCACAAGGTAGGTATAACCGATTACATTGTTTTTTGCTGTTCTTAGTTTAGCGACCTTGTTGAATTTCTTGCTACTATTAGTTATTATTAAAAAGGTGTATTCCCTACAGTCTACGAGAATGCAATAAGTGTACACGGTATTTTTAAACAAGTCGAAGTATCCAGAAGGTTATATTTATAACACATGTAGTACTCGCCCAGTAACATTTATCATACCAAACATCTCCTTGTGACAGCAAAAACACTACAAGCACTCTACTTATTAAAATTGATAAATTATTATAAAAAACCGTGTTAGTGGGTGATTTGTCCACAAGTCTACCAATCTTCCTAAAACATTGTATTAACGTCTGATTGCCGATGTATATTTTTAAACTTCATTCTAATTTAAAACCCTTCATATTTGTTTTTGTAGTTTAAATTTCGTAGTTACCTGTTATAAAGGAAGCAATATAAATGATACACTCTCGTGTCAGCAATTATAAAGAAAGCAAGTAAACATTTTTGTCAAGTATTTGAATTTCTTTCTTCATTAAAATCTAAGTGTCATATACGCTTTATAAATCCTGTTTTCGCCTTTTAAATAAAGGTATTTTCAATTAATTTTAATTAAATTCCATTTACAAGTGTAAGGTTTAAATGTCTTACTTGAGATTTTGGTTTTAAAACTCACGTTGAAAAAGAATGTTCCATACTATAACGCAAGCTACAAACTCTCAAATACTCAGTTTATAATTTAAGAAATATTCGTATTTATTGGCTAAGCGTTAGTGTAGCCTATGAACCGTGGGTCTTTAATGTCATTTCTGGTTGTCTTTAAATCTGTCTTCCTTTCCACATTAACTGTCTTCTTTAAAACGAACTTACTTATAGATTTGAAATTATGCATGACATTTACATCTATATGAGGAACACTGAGTTCACTTAAGGTGCATTCACTCAATGAAATTTTGCTGAGCGTTAGCGAATAATTTTACATTGGCTTTATTGGTAACTATTTGGCAATGACAAAATAGAAGAATAAATAAATGTTCAAGCAAACTAAATACACTCATGAATTATTCTATTACATGACGTACTTACACATATACCCTAACTATCCAAATAGGTACAATATAATTTTATGCGCACTTAGTGTTTATATTTTTATTATTTAAAGACTAATGTGAAACCCAATTGTACCACAAAAATATGAATTTGTCATGTGAACATGATTTTATTAGTAAACTTGAAATAAGGTATGAAAGTTGTATACTGCTGTATGTCCTACGATGCAATTTGGCTAAGCGTCGATAAAACACACAACATTTTTATTTTGTTTGCAGGAGATCTACAAATGTCCTTGCAATACGACTGTTTTTCGTTCTTTCGTAATAACCAAATTAGTTATTCACTTGAATTGTTTTGTTGAACCTCAGCGAACCCCCGTTACACGGCACGTGCAGAGGCGTACTCCCCCGTGGTTAGTAGATGGAAACGTAGAAACAACGTGTTCTGTATCTCTCACTAGTTTTTGCTTGGTTGGAGATTGATGTTGCAAGCTTCCGGAAACTAACAGACCAATCTGTTTTTGTTCACAAGTGTTTGTCTCACGTGCTTTTGGACAAAATATTACACTAGCAGCTGTGTATATTCATATTTAAAAACTCTTCCGTATTATTTCTAACGCTACTTCATCGTCATGTTTAAAATCAAATTTTATATTTATACTGAACATTAAAATTAATGGACTTTAATGAGCAATGTTTAAATTAATGGTATTAATTCAGCTTCGATGGTGTATGTTATTTATTTAAATTGTCTTCCTTCATTATATAGTTTATAATAAATGTAAATTAATTGAGTCATACCTTGGTAATTATGTGGCTACCCATGTAATTAATGCATATAAACTAGTTTCTTGAAATCTACAAAAGGATGGTGCTCCATCACGTTAAATTAATTAATTATTTTTTGCAAAGTAATCTTATATTGTATTAAATTACTCATGGTTAAATGACTTTTGGAATATCTACTATACGAAATATTTGTTGCTTTAATTTGTAATATACGATTAGGTAGAATAATACTCTAAGTATATAGGGCAACCATGTTTAAATTTTTTTAGACAAATTTCAAAGTTACAAACTGCAATATATACATTTTTATGATTATGAATAAAAGAAAAGGGCGTCATGGTTTTATAAACTAACTCATTGGGGAAAATAAACTGCTGGTGGGGAAATTCATTTGCAAGCAAGGGTGATGGGGGCAGCATCCTTTGAATGCCTATTGACTCTCTGATTTCAACAACACTACAGGTATATTATGCCTAGCCTCTCATCCCATATGTTGTCTGCTTTTACCTAAAAATGCTATTTAATTTCTCTAATACTGGAACAATTTTTAATTGAACGTCATATCATGTGACTACTAAATTCTTACATCAGGGAGACTTGCTAATCAGGCTACGTGTAGCCTCCTCTGTAATCAAATATTAATAAAATGTAAGTCAAAGTGATTCACAAAAACCTATGATAAAACTCCAATATGTTCTGAGGCTTGTAAATAACATTAAGTTTGTTGAATTATACAAAAAATATTTTTACAAGGCGATTAGTTTCTTGCATGTACCCTGTATGCATGTAACTTGACCTTACGTAATCAATCGAATAACATGCGGCTAGAAACTATGAAAATTAATAAATTTTAGTTTTGTGTTAAAAAAATATTTTTACTTAAACTATTTTTGTGTTTTATGCAAATATTTTTACTTAATTAGTTTTATATTTTATTTCATTATTATAGACAAAAACATATCTACAATACTAGACGTAAATATAGATTTCACATCAATAGGGTATGTCATAGGACAAAAGTTATATTTCTAGAAATATATATCCTGTATAAAATGAACTTTAAATAAAGTATAAGTTATTGGAAATAAGTAATAATTCAATTTTCCAAGAAATATTAATAGCTCATAGAACAGCCTTGTTCAATAGAAAGCAATAACACAAATTATCCTTCCTTTTTTTTACTTCTATAATGTAATACTCTTACCTTTCATTTCTTTCTATTATGCTTACAGTAATATTAACAAAATAAATAATATTTTATGTTTTTTGTATAATATCCTTAATTTATTATGAAGGAAATACATAGTAGTAAATTAATAGTCATGGCATCGTTCAGAACGTTTTACGCTCATTCAATGGCGAGCTGCGTGTCCCATGAATAAGATATTATCAACACTCGAAACTCTGGTCCAGCAGTTACACGCGAATTTAGCTATTTCTGTATTGTCATATTACAAATGTTTATTGCATATGAACTTTAAAATAAACCAAATATTTTGTTGCTTGAGATAAATCATAAAAAAAACATATACTATATGAAAGTACACAGAAAATACTCTACGTTATTCTATCACAAACCTGATTCCAGAGTTCTGAGAGTCTGTTAGAAACCAAGTGTAATACAAGCGTAATATCAGCTAAGTACGAGCTCGTATTTCGAATCTTGCTATCATAAAATGTAGGAATCGGCGAACATGAACTCTCGTTATATACGGGAAACTAAATATTCACAACTTCTTACTTTATCGAGAAAATATTTCCTTGTTAAGAGTCCTTTTTGATAGCAAGATTTTCAGCACTGTTTTTCTAACAGTACAAAATTGTTTCCAAATTTCCATATTCCTGCTTGGATGATAAAAATATGAATAAGATGCAATATTATTAAGATTTAGACATATGAGTGCCACCAGAAACCTAATAAACCAAGTATATTGTGTTAAATGCTAGTGTAAATGTTATTGCATAGAACTATAGGGACTTGCTTGCGTGGATCGTTAAAGTGTTAATCAAGTTTAATAAGAGTAATGTAATAATTATTTTGTAAAACGTAAAGAAATTAAAAATGTAAAAACAATTATTATACAGAACAGTTAATAACACCAGAAATGCACTTTGGCATTGATACTTTACAACTATAGAGACAGAGGTGGGATTTTTTCGCTACTTTAAAGACCAGTGGGCGTAGCCCAGAGGTTTTAGAAATAGGAATAGGCCTATATTTATCCTTTGGTCCCTAAAATATCAATGTCAAATGATATTTTACATTGGTAGGATGACATTACTAGGATTAGTATTTGCACATACAATTTCACGTAATTGTAACAAAAATAAAGTCATAGGAAGGGTGAAAAAAAGTTAATTTTACAAAAATAGTTGAATTTTAGATGAGTTAAAATGTTTGGTGGGCTGAGGTGTCCTGCGAACCAAAACAAAATTATAGAAAGACACATTCTACAAGTACATGTACTTTATTATAAAGTGAACTAACTAAAAATTTAACTAGAAATGTATTTTAAATATAAATACACACATCTAAAACACATCTATGTAATGTGTATTGTGTTATAATATACATTATTTCTTAGCGCCGTCAAGTAGAGTTTGACGTAATTGCAGTACATAACGTGCAGGCGCTTTGTAAACTTATATCTTTTATATTCTAAATTGATTTCGCACCTCCTTAAATTTGTACATTTAAACCATTCTTGAATCCTCCTAAAGGCACACATTAACTTCATTAGCATGTGTCCAGCCGATTATGAGAAATTCAGTGACGTACACACCCACACAATAAAAAAACATATACATACATTTTACATACACTACACTTAAATTACATACGTACACTTTATATATATATATATATATATATATATATATATATATATATATATTATATATATATATATATATATACTTGACGTATCTTTCTGAGTGCACTCATATATAGGTCATAATCTGTATGGTTATGGGAATTTATGCGATATTTAACAACCATGCTCAAAGGACACGCCGTCATTTTCTAATGAGGGAACACATACAAGGGACCCAGCGCGACCGTTTAAACTAGTTCTAGGGTTATGTGTGTCATAACTAATTAACGTAATCAGAAAATAAGGTGTTTTGATTTCTTTTTACATTCAACCTTCACCAATACCATCACTATAACTTAGCAAATAAAAAAATACGAGAAAATATTGTTGTTTAAATCTAAATACTTGCCCAATGCAATAAAAATTATAGTAAAGGTAAATACTGTTATTTTGATGGTCATTTTCTATTCACGTTTTAATGATATTACTTATCTTTAGCAGTAAATATATACTCCAACGTTAATAGAACAGAATGGAATAGAATAAACTCTATTTCTCATAAATATGCACACATTACAACATATTCAATACAAATATACAAATAATATAACTGCAAAGCACATACATAGCAAAATAATCTTCTGCATAGCACGCGACTACAGAGCATATCAATACTGGCTGACCTTGACACATTAACATTCATGCCACACATACATGCATACATATACTGAGAAACAAAGTATTGGCCTCCAAGGCAAAGCCTGTTTTGAGGCATTTAAATAATTCACAGAAATAAAAAGAACTAGCAGTGATAGAACAACAATTATACTTTTCCAAAATATTATAATATAATCCTAAAACCCTCTTTCGAACAAAATTCATTCAGATTAATACTTCAACATAAAGAGATTAATCACACATACACTAATTATATCAAAATAAATTATAAATTATAATCCTCATTATGTCTACATATATTTTAAAACAATACTATCCATTGTACAATTTCCTACAGCCACACATACATTTCCCTATCAACCAACAATACAACATTTCATACATAACTCATAATACAAAGAAAAAATACTATTATTTTAGCATTAGTGTTTATTATTAAACCATTGCCATTATCAGAGCATATCCCTCCCACTAGTTTTTTATAATAAAACTGGACATCGAAACAGTACATAAAATACATTTAAAAACATTTAATTTACTTTTAATAAACATTCAACATTCTGCAATGAAGATACCCACTCTTTAATACATTTCAAGAATATTATAAGCAACAGATTACTAATTTGACAAGGTAATGCATTAAACAATTTTTGGTGCTACAAATTAATAATTTTTTTTAAAAAAAGGTGTTTGTTGGCATTGGTGTGGTATAACTGTCGTTAATTAAAATAAGTTCCATATAAATGTAAAAAAATAGAAGTATCATTATGTACGACACATGACTCCATCATTACCATAAACACACAATCTCTTCAAGCTGCAAATTGGCCCATCTAACTGTGTGTTGTTGCCAGTGCAATTACATTTAGTCTATCAATTTACGACCTTGTGTCAGACATATTATAGTATAGGTCTACCATACTTACCAATCACGAAATTGATAGATTGAGAAATTGATAATTTTGGGCTGTATGTAAGGTTATAAATTATGGTAAATTAACTTCTAATGTTGTTACCTCTCAGATAATAAATAGACAAAAACTGGTTTATAGTCAATTCAAATTCAAATTCAAATTCGTTTATTAAGATTAATGGTTAAATTACAGGTTTCCTTAATTATACTGCAGCATTAAATTATATAATTAATTAAATAAAGAGAGAATACTAAATACACATAAGAATATAAATGCATAACACCGTAGTATAAGTAAAAACAAATAATAGTAATAATAACAAGAACAATATAATAGATAAATAGTAAACAACGAACAACAACTAAAGTTAAAATACTAAATAACAACATGGCCGATTTTATTGAAGAAAATGTAAAAATATAAACTATCAAAATGGAAATATTTTATAGAACTTGATAGTTAATTTATACATGCAAGACTAAAAAGACGGAGATTACCAACAAACACTAATCAATACAATTTGAAACATTTTTTAGAAATATTCTTAGAGAATTACCAAAAATATCAATATCTAGCGGCATAGCATTGTGAAGACCAATCATTACAGTGATTGGCGAGTTGGCAGCCCGGCTGGTACGAGAGTAGCAAGGAGAGAACAACAAACGTGTTAACCATAAATCTAAAACGATACATCGTTACACTATTAGTGGCTAATCTCTTACTAGAATTCGTCAAATATAGTGTATGTAGAAATAAAAATAACTTGATCTTCGCAATAATAGCTGCATTGGAAGTTAATTAATTGTTAATTATTATTCATTTTCAAGCGTGTCCATGTACTGTTACTTATATGACGGTAATGGATGTTCCATTATCCTTAGACAAAGGCAACGTCTGTACTAATACTGTACTAGTAATACTCATACATTTATTGTCCACTTCTGCCTGCGCTGGTGTGACATGTGTTAGTGCTCTTCACATGCTCGTGACTTGTGATAATGCCTTGCATCCTTTACTACTGCACAATAATTCCTGGATTCCTTTTCTCCTGTATGGACTTTAAGCAGATTTCGGGTATATTTGACCCATTTTGTATTAATTTCTTCTTTTTATTTTCATTTTATTTCAATGGTAATGGACTGACTATTTGTTCACTTAATGAAGAGGGTTTTAGTGGGTTTTTGAGGATGATTTTAATTACCAAACGTTGTTTTAAAATTTTTTAAATATAACGATGTTAAATGTTCGAATTCGTAATATCACCTCAAACACTCCTTTGTCAGTAACAAAGTTTAAACACCATACTCCCAGTAACGAATATTTAAGAATTAAAATTTACACGCCAAATTTATTGTGATCACACGTAACATTTTCACTCTTTTGAATACAAACTGTAATCTTTAGAAATTTTGTTCGTTAATTGTTTGAGTAAAATTTTTGATTGTAATATAGTTGCAAACGTATTTAAACACTCTGCTGATAGCATCTGCATGCTGAATGTTTCTGCATTACAATGAGGTATCCATAACCGTATGAAAAGCGCGGAAGCAATCACTCTGAGTATGTAATCTGTTAAAATCAAGTAAAAAACACATGAAAAAAGTGTATTATTATTTTTGTCTTGAATAACGTTATCTATTAACGACGAAAAATTTATTTTTTAGTACTTCGAGGTTGAACATTTAGGGTTATAGTTGAAACTAAGATGTTCTTTTTACGTTTACCTGATAATGATAGTGGCTCAGGCAATATAATACACCTGATAAATGTCACCCAGTACAAGCAATAGTATTTAATACTGCACTCAATCAATCAATCAATAATATTTTTATTGCTTTCAAACAATGTTACATTGTATTTGCAAACATCAACAAATAAAGCTAAAAAGCCTGCAGTTTATTATTCTAAGGTTCATTCATTGTACGCATACATACATTAAATTACATTCTCCCTCTCATTCATACATGGCTTCAGTATCGGTACTAATTTACGAAAATTTAATGGTCCCAGCCTCGTAACAAGAACTCATCTAAAAGTAAAACACTTCAGACACTAAAAGGTCCTTTAATCGAGCTTTATACAGGGTTGGGTTGTTGACATTTTTTATGCTCTCAGGGAGATTATTAATTAATCTGACACCAGCTTGTGAAGGAAGTAGTTCAGATGCCAGTGTTCTATGATGTTGCATCCTGTAGCTGTCCCCACCTCTAGTATCATACCTGTGGACGTCCCTGCCACGCACTAACTCACATCGGAATCGGCAATACAGAGCTACATCCAAGATATAGAGGCAGGGTAAAGTCAGAAAACCATGCTCCCTGAAAGCATCGCGGCACGACTCTCTAAGATTCAATTTGCACATGATTCTGATGACTTTTTTCTGAAGCCTGAAAACTCTGTTGAGTCTGATCCTGGCACATCCACCCCAAAGGCGTATGCCGTAGGTCAAATGAGGATATAAAAGGCCAAAATAGGCCATTCTTAGAACGTCAAAAGAGCAAACCTGTGCCAAATTCCTCAGGGCAAAAACGCCTGAAGCAACCCTTGCACATACATGCTCAACATGATCAGTCCAAGTTAATCCTCTATCGAGATATATTCCTAGAAATCGAGTGGATTCCACTTCCTCTAATGGGGTGTCCTCTACCATGACAACGGGTCGAATTTCGTTGGAGAAGAATTGACGGAGACAAAAACTTATATAATTCGTTTTTTTATTATTTGTTTTAAGATTTAATTCCGAGAAATACTGAATACAATAATTCAGTTCAACAAAAGTTTCTATTTCCAGAGCGATATTTGATTTTGCTCTGACGCAGAGAGTCGTGTCATCCGCATATTGGACTATCTTTCCATTCTGAATTGATAGTCCAAGATCGTTCACATAAACTAAGAACAGTACAGGTCCAAGGATAGATCCCTGGGGGATCCCCTGATTCAAAGGAACTCTCTGTGACTGAACATTGGAAATTTCTATAAACTGATATCTGTCACTGAGATACGATTTCAACCACTTCAGTGGCAGACCACGTACCCCATACGATTCCAGTTTTCGCAAAAGAGTAGCATGGTGAACACAATCAAAGGCCTTCGAAAGATCGAGAAATACACCAATTGTGTGCTCCCGACCCTCAAAACCCTCCACGATCGCATCCACAAGGTTTGTGATAGCATCAATTGTTGACATGTTTTTTTGAAATCGAAATCGTCTTGAAGACAAAATGTCAAACCTATTGAGGAAATCCACGAGTCTTGCAAGAAAAAGTTGTTCAAATACTTTACTTAAAACTAGCAGAATTGAAATGGGACGATAGTTGCTTGCGAGGCAAGGATCGTCCTTCTTGAAAACTGGAATCACTTTGGCTGTTTTTAGCTGGGCTGGAAACACTCCTATTTCAAAGGACATGTTAACCAGTCTTGTCAGTGGTTTCAAAATGTGCTTTAGGCAACGTTTGAGTAGCCACGCTGACATGCCATTGATGTCACATGATTTTTTTGTGTTGAATCCCCGTATCACCCCCGCCACCTCGTCCTCGCTAGCAGGAGAAAGCACCATGGACGATACCGGTCCCCTTATAGGTTCCAAACTAGACCGACTGCCGCTCAAAGGCAGGTTTGGCACCGCGGTTGCAAAAAAATTACTAAACTCTCTGGCAACTTCTTCAGGGGTCTGTAAAAGTTCATCCCCAACTTTAATTTTTGTTGGTTTTGAAAATTTGGAAAAATGTGGTTTTAAATTTGAGTTAATAATTTCCCATGCTACTTTCGATGTGTTATCTGCTCTCTTCAGTCTACTTTAAATGTCATAAGCTTTAGCTGCTTTTATGACTTTCCTGTAAATTCTCTTATAGCTTTTGAAAAAGGTTTTAAACCGCTCATCTTGAGACTCCCTAAATATAGAGTAGTAAAACTTAAATTTTTCTCTTGATTTGAAAATGCCATGGGTAACCCATTGATTTTTTGGAAATTTTATTTTATCCTTTAACATTTTGAATGGGCAAGTGGCGTCAAGATGTGTGGTTATGCAATAACTAAATGCGTTGAATGCCTCATTTGGGGATTTTAAATTGTTTAAGAAAGTCCAGGATTCTTTTTAAAGAGACTGACAGAGACGATCAACATTTTTGGGATGTAGAGACCGTTTGAGTTTTTTAGTTTGGTGTTCGGGTTCCGGCATCACTCCAAGGATGGTAACCTCCTGCGCAAAATGGTCAGCGATGGCGGTGTCCAATACAGAGACCATAGCAGTTGAAATGTTTGTGATGAAATTCTCAATGGCTGTGCTCGATGTAGCGGTCACTCTAGTGGGTAAGTTCACAGCCCACTCCAAACCGAATGAATTCAACACGTCTCGAAGCCGCTGGGTCATGGGGTTGGTGTGGTCTAAGAAATTAATATTGAAACGCCAATTATAATGAAATGCTTGTACTTCAGTTGAAAAAAGGACAAAAGTGACTCTTTTTCTAAAAAAATGTATCGGTGCAGCCTCTGGGGGATCAATGCTGTCCGACTATGTTTACCTTTTCAGACGATTTTAGGGAAACACTTATGCCACTAATTTCAAAGTCCAATTCAGAACTATAGTTTCCCTTAAAATGCTCAAACTTTAAATAATGTTTTACAAAAATGGCCACACCCCCCTCCCTTTGAAAAGACTGCGATGAAAAAAGTTTTCCAATTGATAATTGTCAATTTTAAATTGAGAAATTGAATTAATGATGAAACTTAGCTCTGTAACAACAAAAACATCAGGATTCAATTCCTCCCATAGCAGTGACAATTCACTCACTTTGTTCGTTGCGATCTGGGCATTTTGATGTACCACAGAAAGATTATTTAAATTAAATTTAGGATTTGTTAGTTTTGCACGAGGCCAATTTTTGTTGTGGTTTAACGGTACTGAAACCGAGATGCGTCTACTGGGACTTCTAAAAAAATATTTGGTCTATGTACAGTCAGTTCATGTTCCTTCTTCATTTTTAATGCGTCCGCATATGAGTCTGTACAAGGGCACACGCGAGGGACGTTTTCAACTGGAGGTCCAAAAACGGATGAGAGCTCACCGGAGGAAAGTGGATCGGCAACATCAGTCAACCCAGCAGCAGGAGGCTTCAGATGGAGTTCAGCAGGCACAGGAGGATCATCACGAGGCTCAGGGGCAGAAGGAGGGCCAGCAGCAGAAGAGAGCCCCGCATCGCGCTCAGGCACCGCAGCGGCCAAAGGTTCGGTGTCATCAGAAAGTCCGGTCGCATCACAGGATGACTTGGCTCCATGATGTACCTCCGCAGCGGCCAAAGTTCCGGTGGTGGACGGGGACTTATTAGCAGGAGACGCCATGATTGCTGATGAAGGGTCACAGACGGGTATATTAATCCTCAGCAAAGCCTCCATGATAAGTTTTGCACTGTCTTTACTACGTACTTAAAACTATAATATGAGACGTGTTTCTCGACCTGAAGACATATTGTATATTGTTTTCTATACTGTAGGCCTTATGTATCAACCCAGCCCATTCTCCCTCGTGAAAAGAATAACTCTTTGTTTTAAAAAGGAAGTGAAGAATGAAAATCATGGCCATACAGCCTATTTTTTTGTAAACAAAGAGCTTTCAGGCGGCACATTTGGTTTTGATCATAGTGAGTGCTGCCTTTGTCTTTGTTGATTAACAGAGTTTTCCTTTTCACTAGAACAAGTGAGATTCTATAAAATGTATTCTGGTGAAACTGATTGTAAAACTTACGAAACAAGTAGTATTTGTTATATTTTTTAATCATCTAAACATTAAAATTTGTCATGTTTATAACATAAGTATGAGCGTTGGTCCACGTATTGAGTTATTTTAAGTGATAGTTTGGTATTAAGTTTATATAGTGATGTATTTCTTTATTAAAAACTATCTTTCCACTATGCTGGCATTAATTTTGGACTGAGAATGAAAAATAAAATATTATATATAACCAAAATTAAAACGTGCCTGTATATTAACTGTTTAGATGCATCAGAAATAATACTTTCATGATAAAGATAAAAAACCAAAGATTCGTGAATATAAATCAATGAACTTGAATATATATTGAAATTTTTAATATGGTGGAATATATGTTCTACTCTATTATAAACACCAATAAATACTTAAAAGAAAAATAACATTAACTTTACATAATAACAAATACGTATTGAGTATGTCAACTATTCATATTAGGGATATTTAAAAACTGATTTATTTTCTGCTGCAAATTTGTCAAATAATAAATTATAGGTCCCCAATACACTCGTTACTTACGGAGTAATGCATTATTTTATAATTAACCCATTCAAATTACATACCTTATAACATGGAAGTGAAGTGACCACACAGCTAGACACTAGGCGAAGGGTGACAGTGACAGAGTGAACTGCTTTCTTAGGATCATCGTAAACAATCCAAGGTGGATAAAAATAAAATAAAATATAAATTTTAATCAAATTTACTTGTTTACAATAAGAACCCGACGGAAAATAAATTTAGAAAACAATCACTTAATCAAAGAAACAAATCTTCACACGAAGATGCTGCTTCTTGTGGTTCAAAAAATGACAAGACCAAATCTTTCAATGTAATTTGATTAATTTAAATATTACCTTTTTATGTTTGAAATTGCTGAAACTAAAACACTTAAGTTTAATTTAAAACGTGTCTGAATCACGGACACACACACACACATATACATGTATATATATATATATATATATATATATATATATATATATATATATATATAAAATATTTAATTAGTTTTATTAGGTACTGCAGATTGAAACTTGCCAATTATAGTGTTTGCCTTCAAGATAACCATGATTTTATACAGCGATTTCATTGTTGTTTCAGACAATGGACATTATTGAATAAATTTGAACAATAATATTTGCTAGGTTACTGAGAATTTGACGTTTTTAATACTTGGAAAACCGTCAAGTTCAAAACATTGATGCAACGTGCAAACTATATTGGATAGATGACATAAATAAAAACAACCATAACAATTTTACTGATTGTGAGTACTGATCGTTATGATTGTATGTCCACATCGGCAGCTAAATCTTATCTATTAAATACTATTTACATCGGGTGGTATGAGAATTTTAGAATCAAACTAGACAAATTGTTACTTTGATACATACATATGAGTTACTTCACGTAAAAGATTATAAGTCAGAGTGTCGAAATTAGACTCTGTTACTCACAAGAGATTAGATTAAGAAATTAGAGAATTTTGCACATTTATGCAGAAATAGAGATTGTGGATCAATACAAACCCGAATTTTATATCAATAAAATTATATATATATATATATATATATATATATATATATATATATATAGTCTTAATAAAAAATTTACAAACTTATAGGCCACCATCTCAAGCCAGGACAAAATTATGTCTAATTCAAATTAAGGAACAGTTACCTTGTAAGAACACATGTAATGCATAACTATTTATATATTTACAGAATGTACCAGTAACTAGTAATAGGATTCATAATGTACATTTATTAAACCGCAAATATAAAGGGTGCGAAAAAAGCGTTTCACAAACTTCTGTAGCTGACAGTACCCATCTGTTTCCACAAAAATTTACATGTGAATATATGTCGAGAAATGTGTCTTTTAACTACCATCCGACATTTTGTATCTTTCACAAACAAATCTCTTCAAGAGGTACAAATATACAGATACCAATCTTATTACATAGTTTGTAAAAAAGCATAAAAACTTAAACTAAAGTTGCACCTGTATTACACAAGACTGTTCATTGTGGCGTCAAGAACTAGAAAGTCTCCATCAGCACTGCTGAGGTAAGAAATGGTAATTATCTCTCTGTTCCATGATATAAGTCATGCAACTACTAACATGTGGCTTATGGTAACGCCCCTGTAAATTAATTTATAAATAAAGAATTAGAGTCAGTAATAATTATTTTGATACATCCCTGAACCTCTACTCATCGTGTTTAACTAGTAACTTTAAAAATAATCACAGTTACACTAATAAATATTCTGTATTTGTTTTTTATTACCACAAATACTATTTCCAGATAGTATTTTTAAATTACATTATCATGCTCAGTACTTTTAAACCTAATCTAAACCAGATTTTTTACTGAAAAATTAAAGTGATTAAAAGATCATAATAATTGAAAATAATATAACATTTACATTGTTTTGAAAATTATAGAAATTATTTCACGATTAACTCATTGTCCCCTTTACTGCGTAAATTTAACAAAATATCTAATTTTTATCATTGACATTATATATTTTACACCTGCAAGTATTTTAAAATAAAAATAAAACCAAAATTATCAATTATTTAAAAATTTTCAATTATAGTATTTTGAATACAACAGAGTATTGTTATGTTTTTATTCATGCGAATTGTTACATAGATACTATATATTTGTATTTGTAATCAATATAATATAATGAAGCAATATTAGTAAATTAAATTTTTCAGGCCAATAAGATAATTTATCACCTGAGCTAATCAATATATATATATATATATATATATATATATATATATATATATATATATATATATATATATATATATAAAATAGAAATATCTATACCAATTAATGAAAAATTGTAATTTTATGATGTACGTTTACTTTAAATCAAACTTTTTCAGTGCAATAAACTTGTGTGTTAACAAGTATCTGTGACTATGACGCATTTTTAGTGGATTTAGAATGAGTAATATAATGAATATAAAATGAAGAATTTTTTCCAATTTGATTAAAAGTAAACGTTTAATTATTTGTTGTTTAAATGATTTAAAATTGATACATGAACATCTTAGTGTAAAAACTATGAAGTGAAGTATATCCTATCTTTATGGTTTTAATTGTGATTTGTATAGATTAATTATGATTTGATTGAAAGGAACAAAATCTGGTCTAAATGAAATCCAGATTTCATATAAACAATTTCAATAAACATTGAATCGCAAAAAGTACTTGCTCCGCCGGGACTCGAACCCGGATCTCTCACTTGCCGGTATATACAGGGTGTCCCATAAAGAAACGGAGAAACTGTCAGGACTTGTTGTTACGGTGAAAATAATGAAAAAAGTTCATATACACATAGGTCCAGAAACGCTTAGTTAGCGAGCTATACAGGATGAAAAATTTCGCCCAGATTTCAGTGCCACCGTTAAAAGGGAGCCCTATTACATTACTTTGGTCGTTACCCAGAACGGAAAATTTAATGTATATTATGCAAACTGTCTAGTTACTGTAGTTTATAATGTGGAGGCGCTTGAAAATCTTATTTCTTTTATATTCTAAATCTAAATTGTATGAGCTTAAATTTCTAAATCCACACCATTTTTGAATCATAATCATACATAACAACATTCCAATCAAACTCTTGATTGACGCAAATACAATGTAGCACATTTTCAATAAAAAACACTTTGTTGAGCATGAAATCTCGTGTTGTTTTATTGTTAGGTACATGCACTGGCGAAATGAGTACAATCTACGAATGATGATCAGATATACAGCTATGATCTTTTTCAGCTGTCAGCTCTTTATGGTCAAAATTTTATAATAACATTATCAATACCCTTTGCCAGAATTCGGCCATTTAACTTCCCTAATGGCCACTCTAAGAGTGTACCTATTAGTTAAATGTGAAATATCGATGCAGTTCTTATCAGGATGTAGCTAGAAATGAAGTCCCCACAAATTACTATTCTTCTAGTTTCTCTTACAAGAATCTTCAAAGCGATTTCGAATCTTTAAAAAATATATCACAAACACCACTTGGGGACCTATATACAGCCAAGATAATCAACTGTAATGAAGAAATTTAAACAGTCACAGACGCAAAATCAAGCTCTACATTAAGTCGAGACAGTGACTTGCATTGAGAGACGCCACAAACAAAGTCCTCCCTTACAAGTGCCTCCACAGTCACCACCCCTATTGACCCGATATAGACAATACTCGCCTTCGGCTCGCTGGGGGCTACGCCCCCAAGCCCCCAAAGTGGATATGCTTAAAAAATTTGGGGGATTAGATGGATTTGGAGATTGGTTTAAATTCGGACATAAGGTTTCATGTCCCCTGCTCTATCCGATTCCGAGAATCGTACGGGTTCAATATCGCTTCGCTAACGCTCAGCCAATTGATATGTGGTGTATGATAATAATCAATAGACATGTGTTCGCGAAATTAGAAGACAAGAAGAATTTGATGGTAACTAAAGTCAGCGTATATCATAGTTTAATTTTCCGGATTCACCCAAACTTTTGACTTTGAGAGCGTTTTACGGCTTAACCGTTAGAGATACGACAAAAAGTGACTGGACCTTTCTTGTCGGAAATTTAATTTTATCTTTCGATTCTGGTGTCCGATTTTAGCTACGACGTCTGGTTTAGGTGGTACAACGCTTTTGATAAAAGTCTGCACTGGCCAACTATGGTGAATTGTTTAGTGTAAACAAAATAAAAAACTACCTTTATCAGATTATTAGGTTGTTCAGGGGGACTAATTTAATCAGGAGTTCATCAACCAAGAAATTTCCGGGAGAGGGGGTTTATGTTCTCGGCGGTTTAAAGAACGGTGGTACTTTTCTAGTAAATTTGTGTCTGGGCACGAGGAGTTTTTATCAAAATAAAACGTTGATCAGGGGGTTTAAATTACTTCGGAAATTATCATTCCACGCCAGAGTTTTGACAATGAACTAATAGTTCATAAAATTAAACAAAACACAATCTCTGTCCCTATCTACTATTGAAGCTTCACTAACGCTCAGCCAACTCCCGATGTGGAGGGGGGTTTTAGTCACTCGTTAACGTAGTAATACAAGGTCAATCTGGAACCAGCATGAATCGCACTAAATTATAGTTGCAAAATTTAAAAACACTAAAAGTGACGACAAAGAATTAGCCATTTAGAGCATTTATCAGGCTTACGGAAAGATAAACGATAGAAAGCTGCTGGGCCGTTTTAGTAGATCCTATCAATAGCTACTTACAAAAAGTTTTACATTTAAGCTAGGGCCAACGGTTGGGGCACTATCGAGCACGAAAAGTAAGTTTTTAAGTAAAATTTTCAATATAATCACGTTTTTACGCTTAATCATGGAAGATAGAGTAAAAGGTCACTAGACCTTTTTGTGTAGATCGCATTACTTTGTATTAAAATCAAATTTTTTAATCTGGGCTAGAACTAAGATTTTGTCTGAAATAGAGCCCAGAAAACAAAATCTCACGTAAAACTCAAAAAATCAAACTTTAAAACGCGTTTATGCGGCCAAACCATTGAGGATAGGGCAAAATGTTACTGAACCTTTTTTGTAGATCACGTCATTTCCTAATTCCTGTTGAAGATTTGTTTTGAGCTACGACCAACCGTTTAGCCATTATCAAGCCCGGAATGTAAATTTGTAGGCGAAAATATCCAAATAATTTCACTTAATAGCGTTTTGCGGACAAACAAAATGGAGATAGAGTAAAAATGTCACTAGACCTTTTTTGTAGATCACATTATTTCCTAAATCTAACTTTTGATTGATTTTGACCTCCGACCAATGGTTTCGCCGCTATCGACCTCAAAAACAAACTTTTCACGTAAATATTACAAAAAATTGCACATTAATCACGTTTTTTTTCGGCCAAACAAATGGAGATAGGGCAAAAGGTCACTGGACCTTTTCTGTAGATCGCGCAATTTGCTAATTTGATCGGTCAATCAGATTTGAGCTACGACCTACCGTTCGGACACTATCAGGCTCGAAACTTTAATTTTAACCAAAAAAATCTCTGGAATGTCAAACATTCCCGCGTTTTGTCGCTTAACCACACGAGATAGGACAAAAAGTCACTAGACCTTTTTTGTAGTTCACTTCATTCCTGACTAACGATTTTTCGTCAGATCGAAGGTAGCTCCAACGGTTCACCCGCTATCAGGCTTACAAGAAATGCCTGCAGGGGTAAAGAATGCGCGATTTTTGAGCAATTTTTTTGAGGGGTTTTAAAAGTAAAAAAGTCCGGTTTTCAGACTTTTCCTCCGGGTCATATTGTGAAAGGAACCTGCGTGCCAAATTTCAAGTTTTCCAGCACTTCTAGAACTATGTTAGAATTTGTATCTATATATCAGTCAGTGAGTCAGTTACACATGCGGCTGTATAGTATATTAGACACAGCATCTGTTCTGTAACCCTGAACACAGAGACCTGGTTGGTTTAATGGGTTGAGCCAATATTCAGTCAAACAAGCAATACCAACCTTATAAGTAAACAAATGGGATTCGATTTCTCCAATTCTATTAGCAATTGACCGATATTTTTGTTGTACAATGTTTATGCAACATGAAATTTGACTGTGAAAAATTTATGAGTAAATAAAGCCAAACTCCTTATGATGGCTTCGAACAGGATGAACAAGCCAGCCGACAAGCTTAGAGAACAAACCCAACTCTCGTCGGCTTTATTTACATGCTGGCATTTCCTCACAAAGTGATTGTTACCTCTAACTCGAGAACTGTGGCGAACATCTTCTATATTTGTTCCTCTGACCATTAACAAATTATGCTGCTCGCGCAATGATTGTCTCAATAAATACAAATGACCAAAAACGTGTTCCATTGATACTCATGTATAACAGTATTCTAGAACATTATATTTAGGCAAGAGTGGCTCTGAGACAGCGATCCGCTCCAGGCAATCCACCATTCATATTCAATGTGAGATCACTCGTATCTGTAGCTCGGCTCGCAACTGAAGGTTTGCACCCGTCTCTGACAGGTCGCAGACAAAGTATTTATATCTTAGCAGCCTCAAGTTCAATAGTTGGAATCTTGTCTACAATTTCTTGGACCTTGGCTACCAGTTCATCTTTTCTTTTTAGAAACATTTCGTCTGTTTCAATAGAAGCACTTCTTTTGCTCTTTTTAATGATTAATTTGGATACCATGGGTTAGAGCGTCATGTCAAATCCAGTACTGAAATCGTACTGAAATTGAAATTGCTCTGAATTGCAATGGTGTAGAATGAGTGTGCATGTTACAATATTAAGTCACGTAGTAAACATTTTTGGTGTACGACCCGACGTGTCCTTGTGTCTTGCGGACGAGCCCCTCTCGTCACGTGTCATAACAAATAGTAGAGGAAATGTTTACAAATCTCGATAATTAAATAGTAAAAATTAATTCAACGTTTGTTCTAAATATTTTCTTAAAAAACATAAATCGGAGAGCCATGAAAATATTTTTTGATACTTTCATAACATTGTAAAAATTAATAGAAGACGATTTTTCACCAAAGGGCCTTAAGAGTAAATATTATATCATCCTACATGTATATAACTTCTGAATATGATAGTATAGCGTGCTCATAATCAAATACCACTTTATTGTGCAATATTAATATTTATTGACGAAAAATTAACATTAAACTAAACATACACATTAAAATTAATAATATACTAAAGTATAGACACAGTATGATATGACACTGATGTAAAACTTACAAATTTATACTAGTTAGCACATTCTTTACATAAACCATTATTTTAATAAGGGCTAATAAAATAATGTTGCACTTTTCTACACATACAATGGTTTCCTATAGTATAGACTAATATATGGATTCATAATAATAATAATAACATGTACTTATTAATAATTTACAAATAAAGAAATAATTTGTTTGTAGTGGAGTTTGTCAGTTTTAATGATCAAAGTGTTAAATACTTTCCTTTTCAGTGGTATAAAAGATTATCAATCTATTTTTAAAAAATTATGACAGTTGATAATCAGGTAAAATAAATGATTTTCTAGAATACCTTAATTACAATAACAAACACTCTAATAGCAAATATTTATTAATGCAGTAATAATATCTTAGCCATCTTCATGGTGAAGAATGTAAAAAAATATATACATATATATACACACACACACGTGTGTATATATATATATATATATATATATATATATATACACACGTGTGTGTGTGTGTGTGTGTGTGTGTGTGTGTGTGTGTGTGTGTGTGTACGTGTATCGACAGAGTGTTCATTTGAAAACTTCTAACTCGTATTAAGAGAATTATAGCATAAATATCAAAATTATGTGAATGGTACTAATTGGGAACAAAAACAACAATATTTTATAAATTGGGGTGCTCACCCCAATGCTCCCTCCCGTACCCAGAGTCAAAATTTTGCTCAACCTCAAATTGAAGTTTATAAAAAATTCTCTATTTTGGTTTAAAAAGTTTAAATTGCCCACGCCGCTTAGTGTCAACAGCCAATAATGTAATTTCTTATACAACAATTATTAGTCTACAAACTACTATACAACTGCTAATCACAACAAAATTACTTAATGAATACTATTGTAACTCCTGTGTCAACTTCAAATAAAATGTTCAAATTGGTAGCCATTGTTGTTCAAGAAAAAAATAACCTATTTTCACATTCTTGCCTGACCTTTCTAAACAATTTTCTGGTGAAGCGTCTGCACTCAGTAGTGATCCTGCTTTTCAAGTCTTGGACAACAATTGGGCTGTGTTTTAAAAAAACTACTGATTTCAAGTGACCCCAAATTAAGTCTAAGGGTGTTAAGTCTCAATTGATCTTGTTCTACCGATCCAGTGATCCGGGTAGTGTGCATCTAGACATTGCCGCACAGGGAGAGCATAATATGAAGGAGCCCCATCTTGTTTTCAAACCATTTTATTTTGAATAAGGTGGAGCTCCTATTATATATAATAAAACTTAATTCATCAGTAGTAATAAATAAATTATAACTAATATCAATAATGTTGTTATATGTACACTTAATGTCTTATACCAATTTTCTACTAATTTATAAAAGCATTAATGTACATTTTATCTATAATTAGTAAATTGGTAAGTATTACTATAAGATATATTGTTTCGTGACTGGCTTGAAGTAAATTAGACCCAATTATCAGATTTGGCATTAATAACTATCGACCATTGTTGGGAATTCTTCTACCAGAAAACGATATCAGATTCACTCTAAATGTAATAATTTTGTGATTAGTAGAATTTAAAATTCATTGCAATATTAAAATATAATAAGACAAATTCTACAAGAGAGAATTTTAGAAGGCGAACTAATGTACATGACGTTTAATACGTGCATGACAAAGTTGGACTTATTACTTTAAATATGACATGTGTATATGTTTTTGTGATATATTGTGTATAATGCTAATATAAATGTCAGAGGGAATTCTTAGCAATATCGCATTTAACTATTTTAATTACATCAAAGTCAGCCTGAAGACGTTATAAAAAGATAAATATATCGCTAATTCGATATATTTCTACTAGTGTGGTAAGCCTACGACATTATTTTACATTACCAGGTGTAATTTAATCCTCAAATCTATATTTCCATCATAAAAAACGAGAACCAAAACATTCATATTAAAATTCATTTAACAGTTTTCGGTAGCGGGAAGTCAATTGTAACACACCAAAACCCACAATATGATGCAGATCATCAGTTTGTTCATGGTTAAAGTTAATGAAGATTACGAAAAATTCTGTCTAATTATAAATCCTTAAAATTTCGAAAATTTTGAATTGTCAACGAATTTTAGTTTTTTTCCTTACAAGGCGATAAAAATGTACACTAAACAAAATTACAGTTTGCATTCCAACCAGTAATCTGAAATTTCGTCCAAACCTGAAATATTGCACTTGAATCAAATGAATAAGAGCTGCGCTTTGTTCAAATTAAAAAACCATTGTTTTCTGCACTGTTTACTTAAGTAAATCTTGGAACTTTTTAATACATGTTTTGACCTAGATGAATGCAAATTGCTGAGCGGTGAAGTTATTATGGATGATATTGTTGACCGTGCCACGCTCTATTTGAGATTGTAATAGTTTTTAGAAAATACGCAAGATATAATATGTAAATACTATAAGAAATATTACTCGGTTAGACTATTAAACTAATTCAAAGTTATATTTATTTACGTATTGAAATTATTACTGATATTCATTATTGATAACAATAAATTAATCTATTACATTTTACCACCTAAATATTTTGCCTGCAGTATGGCCAGACTGATACAGTACATTATTAAGGTGCTACTACCGTGGAATGTTGCCATCAGGTGAATCAACGTAATATAAGGGACATTTACTTTAAAGACTCAAGTTGTATTAGGAAAACCATATAAGTAGTTATTGCTCCAGCCATCTGTAAAAGAGAATAAACTCGTTAGATAAACAAAAATGAACCTACTGATAGAAAAATCCTTAAGGGTTACTGAGTGGTAAATTTTCACATGTCGGGTAAACGCTACTACAGACAGTGACAGTGACTGTGTGACCGGTGACTACAGATTGCCGCTCTATGTCACAATCAGCTGGCCTATCGATCAGCTGTCTGCGCTACGAAACAGCCGAGAGGAATGAATCCTTTAGAGAAGTGTTGAGGAGAGTGGAGATTACGAGGGATGTCATGTGAGACTGTCATGTTGGTGATGTTGGTGAATTTGATGGAAGAGTGCGTAGTGTCATAGTTTGTAGGTTTTACGCAAGGTGCTGGGTGAGAGCAGTAAATTTATTCAGTGCCATGATTAATACAAACCCCAGGGCAACATATAGCTATTGCATTTGCAGCTCGGTCTAAGTGGTTGTGTAAAGTTTTTCACTCAAGACAAGAAGCTGAGAAACATCATTTTACACTTAGTCCTAAAGGGACGTTTCTGCTTGCTTGCTGTGTGACTTTATACTCATGATGGGTAAGGATGGAGGCATTGCCTCCTATCGAGGTCCCATCAGGAGGGATAGAGTGTTATATCTCGGTAATGTCTCCTTGGAAAAAGGGGAGGTTAGCTTTGTTCCAGCTCTTCCATTCAAAACGTGCATTGGTCGTCACTCCCGCATGCCAATGTAAGCAAAAACCTTTAACACTAGGGGATCTCCAACAACTCCAACTTGTAACATTCGCAGTAGATTAGACCTATCGATAAACTCTTCTACCAATTATGTCGACATTTCCGGTTAGTGATATGCCGAAAGTAAACAGCTATAGGGTTGTCCAAATTGAAGTAACACATCGGTTTTGCTGTAACTTGTGCAAAAAAAATGTCCACAATTAGATTCTACATATATTATAATACCGTTCGACATATTTATTAAATACGGTGCCTTACAACTCATACAAAACCACGCGTGTTTATTTTACTAAAATCTTAAAAATATAAAGAAAACTTGGTCTCAAAATTCTTACTGAGGTTAGAGTTTGATAGTTTATGTTGAAAAATCCACATGCAGAAAGCTCCACTTTCTGGTTGGATAACTGGAGTAAAAACTCCTCCAACTGAAACAAAAATCACGTTTAATATAACGCATTTATTATAAAACAGTTATTAATATAGTTTTATAAGTGTTAAACTCTTCTTTACAATAATAATTATAAAATTGTGGTAGGGATTGCTAAAATCATTGGCAACAATTTTTTTTTTATTTACAGATATGTGGTATTATTTTACAGAAACATTATACTTATGTTTTTACACATTTCCTAGAAATCTTTGATGTCCAATAAATACTAATCCATGGAAAAACAATATAAAGGACAATAATAGATGCAATAGCATTAGTATTCCTATACATACCTGTTTTAAATAATTTGCATTACAGAAATTTATAAGAAAATCACTAGTTCTTGATTTAGTTTGAAGGTAACACCAATTTGTAATTATTTTTGGATTAAACTCAAATGATATGTAAGAAGACACCTATTTACACATAATTGAGTGATGAATTCGTTTTTATTACAGAGGTTTTCTTATAATAATATATTAAACTTGGCTTGCCTTCCAACATTGTAATATAGCTAAAACTTTCACGCCCCTACCGGTAGAAGTCATGATTTTATATGCTAAGCTGAAAAAGTACAGAACTTGTGAAAAGGTGTATATTTTTGTTATTTCATATAGGAAGATTCTTGATACCCCGTATAATGAAGCTAATATTAGTGACCTTAAAATATATACAGTAATAGGTGTGTTTGTTATTTAATTTATAGGCAGTTTAATACTAAAAAAAATAATTTTATTAAAGAATTGAAATGGTAAAAGATAAAAAAATATCCTATCTGTAGAATGTGGAATTATCTATAAAGTTGATAAAACTAATGACTTCATAATATTCTGTACTGGAAAATAAGTCTTATAAATATTGTATATTTATATAGGGCGATGAGACGGTGATTTATATATATATATATATATATATATATATATATATATTGATAAGGATATATATTTTCACAGTAATATTGAATAAAGACAGCTCTTGTTTACAAAACCTATGGTATAAACATTATAAAGAAATACTAACCTGTTCTTGTATTTCATCGTCTGTTTCCATGTTAATCAGCCTACAGACAGTGCGTTTCATCTCTTCTGCCTGAAAAATCACAAGTCACTTAAAATCCAAGCAAACAAACTAACGTTTTGTAATCCGAAGAATGAGCTGTAATTAAGAATAGGTTACATTTACATAAAATCTGTTGCTGTGTTGAAATAATATTAGTTTTTTAAGAGTATGAATATTTTGTTTATAGATTAATACTCATAATATAGAATAACTGTGAATATCTACAGTACATACCGACTCAGTAACATTTGTGCTGAGATAACACAACAGGATCAAGAGAGAAAAGTTCGCCAAAGACCAAATTCCTCCTCTAATGGTGCCAGTCATATTATCTTCAGTAAAATGTATGACAAAGGCTGTGAGAGAGAGTAAGATATTGAAGAAAGACGTGAGTACAACTGCCAAGAGCTGGTCGCCGTAGAAAGCGTTAGCTTCCCGGACAGTGTCACACAGCAGCCAGTAGTCCCGGATCAGAGCTTTTATCCTGCCAGCGGAAGTGTGTCCTTCTGTAACTAACAACAAGAATTTAATCTAAGACTGAAGATTGCTAGGTAAGGAATCAATATATTCCGGTTAATAGTAAACTATATATTTAAAGGAATAATAGTCTTGTTTTTTATTCCTTTACTTTTCAGTGATGACAACTATATTTTCGATATTTTTGTATAAAGACTCGTGACAATCATGGGTCGTAAACCTACTTAAATGACTGCTTTTTTAAAATTTAAATAATTGAATTCTATTACTACATTTTATAGTACAGTAATTCATGCCTTAAAATGGTGTTTGCTACTATTATTAAACTGAGGGAGGAAATAAGATTAAAATATTCACGACCCGCGCTTAAAATCATATGAAACTAAGAAAACAATAATCATGCTAGATTGTGACAATCACAAGTATACATAAATAGAACGGATTTTTTGTATTCGATAGCAGCACAGCATCTGTTGTTCTCTTGTACCTTCAACCCTTCTGTTGAGTTTTAAGGTTAAGGATTTAGAATTCAACTAGTTTTTATGAATTGAAACAGCAAATAAATCTTCAATATAAACAACCGTATAATTTTTTGGGAATTTAACATTTTAATTACAAATACCAGTAAATGAAAAGTGCAAAATTATATTTTAAAATAACCATTTAGTACCCAATTAATTCTCTAAATGATACTGCGACGTTTAAAAGTAATGTATCTCAGGAGCTATACGTCTTTTTTTCAAAGGAGAGGCCGATCCTTTTTTAAGCCTTATTCTGTCCGTCCTCATGGGCCACTGGCCTGTGCGAGGATCTTATCAAACAGAATAAAGGGGAAAGTCGATACAGTACGAGGTTGATTGTACTGATCAAATGTGCAGTGGTCACAGACAGGATTTGAACATACGCTATCTCTAACTCAGACCCAAAGTCCAACGACTTAGACCGCTCAGCCATCGGCACTGACTAAATGTATTATACTGATTTAAAAATTAAATATTATAATTATAAATCGGTTTAATGTCATAAGAATTTGAATAACACACATTTTAATTTTATAGTACTGTATATATTTAGTTTAATATGTGTCGCAACTATAAACCACGATAATTCGTGATTTCTTGTGTTTACCTGTGGCAACGCCCAAATTTACTCGGCTGTAGGGTGGCCTGCTGTAGTATTCTGGGGTCAGATTATTTAGAAACTTCCCTAATAATTTAGAAATATTACAATAATGTCCTGTTTAAATAGAGATTAGAAGATCGTTTTTTTTTCAAAGATGCTACAGAGTTGGAAGGTGTTCTATTATTGTTTTGATGTATTAATAATTGGTACTTTATTTTAATATTTTCACCTATATAAAAGATGTATCACCTATAATGTATATTATTGTAACCGGGCCTTTGTCGTGCACGTAAAAAAAAATATTGGTTAATTTTGTAATATATAATAATTTATTTTTCAAATGTAAACTATACGTTTACTTTGAATTTTAATGTTAAATAACTTTTGATTTTTACTCGTAAATATTATTCTCTCTGTCTTAGAACATTATAGGTATGAGGATAAGTATTTATAATTTTGAAAGATAAGATATACAATCAAAAAATATCATATGATCCTTTTTTGAAAGCGGATAAGAAAAAGAGCGTTTTATTTCTTAGCTTTCTTAACTTGATTTTATATATTTTATTTTCAAAATAAAACATCACATTTATTTGAATTTATTGCATCCCACAATTATTATTTGAATGAAAACAATTATTGTTATATAAACATTTTGTTCACTTTAAGTGTTAACTCTTTATTAAGTAGCAACTATTATTTTATGAACTTCAATAGTCCCTGTCATTTTAGTTTATCAGCTCAATGTAAAGGGTAAAATGAAAGCAGATTAATTACAATTTATTCGTTATACAGTCTCGAATTTGTATCATTTTTTTTATCAATTTACAGTATTACACAATAATATTGATCATATAATAAGAGTTTTGTCATATATGGTATGGGTATTATTATTTACTTATATATACTGTAGCTAAAATTGAATTATAAAATTTTATAATATCTCACCACAACTACTACCTGAGACGAAGATTTGATATGGCATCAAACTTCTGAAATTGTTCCTGACTACGACTTCCGCTATCTTGTAGCTCACATTCATGAACCTTGCAGCTATACCCTGAGTGATATGACTGTAGTGAACATAGAACACACCTATAGCCCAGATCGCACAAATCTTACAGATGTAAAGAACGTTACTGAGTTGTTGCTCTTGAAAGCTTAAGTTTACCTTTAGGGAATATATAACCCGAAGCAGAGTAAAAATTGACATAAGAGCCGAGACCACAATACAAGTGGCAACCATCTTCATCGTGGCGTTTGCGCTTTTTGTGGTTAGTTTCAAGTTTCTGTCGAACATATCGAGAACATAATGGATGCGAACAAATCTCATTTGTTTTAGATTGTAGCTGAAGAATAAGACAATTACCATAGCCATTATAGCTATTCCTCTCAACAACACAAATATCATGAACATTTTGTGTTCTTCATCCAAGAATCTTGAGTCTATTGTGAACATCTCATACCATTTGTATGCCCATAGCATTGATGTCAAAAAATGAAATAAAACAAGACTAACGCTCCACAGTTTGGACGTTGGAGTAGAGCAAAGCTGTTTCTGTCCATCTGATCCTACAGTACATTTCAGTGGAAAACCTCCAAATATTTGACAAAAGATATTTACATGCTGTGGCCAATCTTCCATTTATCAGTAATGGGTAATTATATTCAAGGGAAATTGTCAAATTTCAGAAAGAAAATATTACACCTAAAGATAAAGTGGGTCACGCTCAAATTGATCGTAAATACAAAAACAATACGTTATTTCATGTAATAAATTCAAACTACAACAGCATTGTTTGTTTTTGTATCTCTTCGTGGTAAAGTTAAACATGAGTTGATAGTTTAAGTTACAGTATAAACATTATTTAATACCCATGATATATATTACGAAGCATATTAACACTTGTTAGCCAATCTCTCATTCCTAAATACTGGATCCATACCACCCAAGAAATTTTGTTAAGTTTAATAAAAACCTGTCTCTGCTAAACAATAGTACTTTATTCGTTAGCCGTCGATTATCAGGAATATTTGATTATCACTTGACCTGTGACGTTAAATTAAAACCTTCATAAATAACCTGTCATATTTTATTGCCTCGTGGTTTTGAGTGCCTCATTATAAGGGTCACATAGGGCATAATGTAATAATTTATTATATATTCACCAAAATTAAAAACTGATGTTTCCTTTTGATTTAATAACGTGGTACCAAGAGCCTTTTATATACATTTTAAAATAGAGAGATTCTTTTGTTGTATATTATAATCTACTAAATTGTAACGCAATAAACAATACAAAACAGTGTAACCATTTCAATAGCCACGCGGTATGAAGTGCCTCGTGCTTACAATCAAGTTTAAAATAGAGAACTTTTAATATGGAATATTATGATTTGTTAAATTGTAACCCAATAAACAATACAAAATCAATGTTTTATTTTCTATAACCACGTGGTTTGAAGTGCCTCGTGCCTACTATAAAGTTTAAAATAGCGAATTTGTATTATTGAACATTATTATTTCTTGAAGTGTAACACAATAAACAATACAAACAGTATTTATATTTATTTAACCACATAATACGAAGTACCTCGAGGCGATTGTAAAGTTTAAAATAGATAACTTATACTATTGCACATAATGATTTACTAAAGTTTTAACAAAAAATCAATACAATAACATTGTTTAAATGTCTATAACCACGCGTTACAAAGTGCACCTTAGCTATTAAAAAGTTTGAAAAGACAAATTATTATCGCATACTGTACTTTATTAAATTGTAACCCAATACAAATTACAAATACATATATATATATATATATATATATATATATATATATATATATATATATATATATATACATAAATAAGCTCTTAAGACTTCGTTTGTAAGGTTATTGCACAAATAACTGTTTCCAGACAAAGTTAAAATTATAATTGTACCTTAATTTCTTACCTGTAATTTTGTAGCCATTATTAGCATAAAATTTGGAAAAAAACTTTTAATTAACACTAAAATAAATGTTTTAAGATAATCCAAGGTCAACTTGAGAGACTGTCAAGTGAGGACAATGAACCAATCTTATCTAATATAACCAAAAACTTCTAAGTTAATCTCTCTATAAATATTGTGTACAAGAAAGGTAGTCTCACTGCATAAAAGTGGTAAAATCAGGTTGGATACACAATTAATTACCTTTATAATAACCCTTAAATAAACGAATTAACATAAAACAATATATTTTAACATCAAACAATCATGACAAAGCAACTACTGTAATCTGCTGTGTAGCCACCGTGCTGGAAGAAAGACAGTAATTATTACAATTATACAATGCTTACAACTATACAAACTAAATACAGAAGAGAATTATACATTTTTTCTGATGTTGACCCAGAAGATGTCATTGACGTACAAACCAGTGCCTCAATAATAATGTCCTATAAGTCTGGTATATCCATTCAAAAAAATGTTATTCAGATAAATTCAAATGAATTACTTATTTATTGCTACTAATAATTTTACATGTCAAATCAGAAAATGCGTGACGGAACCATATGTAAAATATAATTATTTACATTATATATTTAGCCTGTGGCAATTGTAGATATTTTAATAACTGAATATGGTTACTAGAAATATTTACAGATAAATACATGTTTACAATTAAACAGTGAATCTCAAAACAGTAGTATTTTACATCCAGAATCAATTTTTAAATTACAACACATGTAACTATTCATGCCTGAATAAACTGCACCAAACTGTACCATTGGTACATAATATATTTAAGGTTAAATTTTTGAAACAAAGGTGATGGTATTTCATAAATAAGCTTCAAGACTTAAAGTCAGTAATAAATCATTAAATATTGAGACCTCTGGTCTGGGTTTTCCAGGTAAGAAACAAGAAATTTGAGTGGAAGTCTTCTAGCGCCACATGACGCTAACTTCTGCTCTTGACTCATGATTACAACATTCAATGACTTTGGAGAGGTCGAGAAAAAACTAAAGACATGTTCTCGCTCCTCGATGGATTTACATCGATAAAAGTCTAAAAATGGTTTTCATCGTCAATAGTGAATTCTTTATCCTATACTCGAATAGCTCCAAGTCCAAAATGTGATAGCTGTCTAGAAATTTTTCCAATCTTTCTTATAAGCCCTTTTTTAAACCTTTTGCTAAATATATGAGGGATTGAAATTGGTTAATAATTGTTTGTTTAATGTGGGTCCACTGTTTCAAAGATAGAACAAATATAGCTATTATACCTCTAACAGGGATGTTTTCTGTCTCAAGCGAGGGATTTATCAGTTTTTTATGAGATGCTACCGAGTACCTACAGCACGCAGCCACGTCGTCGTGATGATCGGTCATTTTTAACTGAGCCACTTCAATGCTACGGATAGAAGTGTAGATTAATCTAAAAAAAACATTGTTTTGACTATTTCAATGTTTTACATATTTTACAGTTTTTTACATTCAATGATAATTTCTAAAACGGATATAAAATTATCATTTTGCGTTTTAAAATATAATAGATAACTGACCATGTTGCAATGAGAGGATTGTTTCTGCAATAAAACCTCAACCTAACATATATATCCTGCTTATCTTGGTATTTTATTTAAGACTTACTTTCTTTTTGTTTACAGTTACATGTTACAGTTTTCATGTTTTAAATAATAATATTAGTCGATATTAAAAGCCGTATTACTGAATTAAATGTTCCATTCAACCTTTTTTGCATGTATTGATTCATGTTAATACCCAAGTTGCTGAGAATGAAACACACGCACAAACAAATCCGGTTTGTATTGAGCAGCTTGTCCTTGCACAAGATTTTATACGATTTTAGGCGGCCATGGATTACACGTCATAGTTATAAGTAATGATATATTTTCAAATATTTTAGCGGTATTTTTACTGAATAGGTAGTTATGATTTATTTTCCAAGATGATCCTTTAAATGACTAAGACATATTACTTGTTTTCAAAATGCACCTTTATCTATAGTGATTTTTGAGCAGTGTTAGCAAATTTCGAATATAAGTAAGCAGACTATTTTGATTAACTCGGATATAGATTAAACGTGTGCCCTCAATCTTAAAATGCTTATTATTATTTCTTTCAATTGTTATACAGGCGTTCTTGCTCTTTGGTTGTCTCAAAGTACTCAGTCAAAAACTTTTTCATTTATTTTTTTATACTTTTCTTAGCTTGGAGATTGTGGTGGTATTTTTAGAAAAGTTCTATAATGACCCGTTTGATAATTATGACTGAACGGTATATCACACTCTTATTGTATGGAACCGAAATAATAAGTAACATTCTCTTTCAAATACTTTTCCTAGGTACACGAAAGAAATAGTTTGGATATAGTTCACTGATACCTTGTAGTTCAATAATCCAGTTCACTCACAATCTCCATACATTAAATTCGGATCTGCTCAGCGTCGAAAACAGATCTTGAGCAGGATTAACCATCCTAAATGTAATTTTTGTAGTTATCCCACTCGTAAGATTTGATTATTTTTGTTTTCCTGTAGAATAAATTATATACATGGAACAAAACATTTTCCGTGCCTAACTATTCGTGTTATTTCACGCAACATACCTTTCTGGTACTGACAGGACATCCCCTCACTAAGTACTGCCCCATCGTGTTTAAGGCTCATAGTAGCACCCCAAACTCCGTAAGGAGATTAATTCCAGTTGCAAGACTATTTCAGGCATCTCTCTCAATAATGTCCTGATGATAAAACCAACACTTCAAAATAAGATCTACGATACTATCAACAAGACACGCCTCTAAAATGTGTTTGCTATCTTGTGATATAAAATAAATATTTATCGTTTTTAAGGTGCACCTAAATGATCAACGCCTTCAGCTCATATTTTCATGCTCGGGTCTCTCTCAATCCCTCTCTGTCTACTAGCTAACTACAGTGACCTGTTGTATGAACATTTCTCCCTATCACATCTATGAGGTCCAAGATGAAGATGCACGCTTACTTTGTGTAGCTGAGATACTCACACATCAAATTTGTGTGAATGACCTGACATCACAGGTGTTAACAATTTCTAAGAAGCAGTAGGGTTTCATGACTAACTTGTCCAAATTCTGAAGAAAGGAGTCTTCCCCAAACTTCCATAGGGCTTCTTGATGATCACTGTGAGACTCCTGTCTTATTAAACCAGTCGGATGATCCCCACGTCTCTATCAGGCCTATATTTTTTCTCTCAAAGTGACTCGTTCACTTACAACATACTTCTCCTTTGATTCTCCTAATAAACGTACAGTGCTCAGCCTTATATCTAAGATCCGAGAAATGAGAGGCCATTTTCGACTTAATGGGGAAGTTTTCGACAGTGATTTGATACTGTTTACTGTAAACGCTTTGACATAAAAATTGTACACAAATCTGGCTGTTTTACCTCTTAGGAGCTCGTCTTGAAAGTGCTTTAAACCTACCACTGTCTATTCGAGGGAATCCGCAAAAATATCGCGTTAATTTATATACGTTTTTATTGCATTCTGTATTATTTTCCTATGCAGATGCTTAAAATGAACATTTTATAGTTTGATAGCTAACCTCGGAAATTTGTGATAACCCGTGATAAATTAATTAAGAGTTCCATCATCATGATACTTTTGTACAAATATTAATTTAAGAAAAACCTAATTAAACATTGCGTTTTAATGAACTCAAATATACAAGATTTCTTCTGATTTATTTAATCCAATTTCTCTATGTGCTTTCTTAAGAAGTTTTTTAAAATCTCAAATTAAAAATCTTTTTATCCATTGTTTGTATTAAAAGTGTTTAATTTATAACTCTATATAATAGCAATATCTTATTAATATAAAGTATTACAACGTTTAAATTCATCGCATTACATGTGCTTTAAGAGGATGGCTTCTTTTGTCGGTTACACTATTATTCCGTAATATATAGTTGTTATTAACTGTAAACTTAAAATTATACTAACTGTAAACTTAAAATTATACTAACTGTAAACTTAATTCCAATGCTTATTCTTTAAAGTCAATGTAGAGGATCATCTTAAAAGTGAACTTAATACAGACTGGTTTTCAAACTTCCTTCTTAAAATTGGAAATGGGAGTGAGAGTTAGAGAAATGGTAAAGTGCATATTCCAAACAGTATATGTAAAGTTGTCATGGATCTAAACAGTGCATAACTTGCATATAATCACTAGTGCACGAAGAAAAGAATTATTCCTACACAAAAATAAATTAGGGAAATCATTAATTATGCCTACCTCCTACTGAGATATTCAAAACTCAAAAATTCAATCAATGGACTCTATTGTGAATCTGAATGACGCAGTTAACTACCCTGTAGAGTTTCTCATATGTGTAAGTGGAGACAATAAAGGATTCCACCTCACTAACTTCAGTTCAAGAATGTCCTACAATTATTATTCAGTGTTATTTAATTCCTTCGAATCTTTGCAATGGCACGCGATTACAAGGTTAAAGCTTTACGCAGAACGTTTTAAACTCAACAATCTACACAGATTGTGAAACGAGAAAAACAGTGTTTTTATCTTGAATCACCACTTGATTTCACCAAACCAAAACTTTTAGTTTAAACTGCTGCAGTTTGTTATTATGGCAAGATTCGCCATGACAAGGAAAAAACTCCATGTCAGTCTTCGAAAGTGGCAGGAGTAGATTTAAGGATTGGTTGATCCGTCCATGAAACACGGCTCCTTGATAATACGGGAAGTTGGTGTTCCATTAAAATTGGAGCACGGATGGGAGTGTTATAAACAAAATCATTTCTTAAATAACATGCCTTCTCATATTTGTATCATACAATAATTAATTATATCGGAACAGTCTGCACTCGGAACAGTATTGTCGCTCATGCAATTTATTGACAATCAATGCACTATAATATATAGTAAATGGTGCATTTATAATACATTAATAATCTTTAAATCCTTTATAGCCTTTTCATATTCCCTTATTTTATAATATATTTCAGAAGTGGCAGCCACCAAATAAGCTATTTGGTGAAAATTAAAGAGCTCATCAGTATTTATCCTACGGCTCGTTAATATAAATAAAGCATTCGACCTAGGCAGTCAAAAATAATATTGGTTTTGAAAAACTTCTATCTGGTTGATGAAATAATTAAGGAAGAATGTAGAAAAAGATATAATTAGCAGCGAATCCATAAATTCCGAAATTGTTAGATTTGTTTTGTTCCAAACGCAAGTCAAGTATATCATGTTTCTGTCGTTAGGGATGCTGCTAGAATGTTGCTTATTGAGATTGTGCGTTAAATCCAGTCGTGCTGCATGATTTCCAAAATTTTTAATTTCAATGAGCCCAGTACCTTTGCAAGATAACTCTTTTAGGGAGAGTTATCTTAGCTTAGGAACTGCCATGGGAGGTTGCTGCATTTTCAAAAACAAGGGGCTTTTCTGAGTACGCTCCTAAACTGAGAAATGACGTCCTCTTGTATTTAACAACATATTTAGAGTGTTTTTAGATTAAAGGTAAATATGGTAATGTCATATTACAGTGCTACAATGCATTTTTATTTAAGTATTTAAATTTGCATTACATATTAAATTAATAACTATAATTTTTTGGTAATGAATGGCTTGAGTTATTACTAAAAACAGTAAAGGTAGTGTTATCTCTTGGAAAAGTATTTCATGTTTATGTATTAGGAAATGAATCATCGTTCTATTTTTTTGAACATTTTATCCTCAAGTTCAACATTGGCAAATAGTAGATACTGTTAAGTACTTAATTTGACAAGCTCTAAATATAAACTACAATTAAAGTCTTTTCTTGATAGAATACAGCAGTTGAGAGAAGAATTCGTTTTCTCTAAGAAAGATGCAGAGTTATTGATTTTAGATTTGTGCATAGTTAATATTTAGATTGATGTTACTGTGTAACAAAATTAAAGGCCTTGAACTAGATATATCTAATTTATTGTAAATATTGGCAATGTATATTGAAAAACCCATGTCAAAATATGTTACAAAAATATGTAACCATGAGGTAAATGTGTTTCCAATACACTAAGAATAGAGCATTAAAACAATAGATTAAAACAATAGACTGCGTTCAGTTATTTAAACTTTATATTAATGGTTTGACACATTTGTGTGACACTTTTAATTAAGACGGTTGCCACGTTACTGCAAAAACACTATTTAAATATTGATGAAAAAATGGCCGATCCATACTTCAAGTAGGCACGAGGGTAGGAATTGTACAGAAGTGAAAAAAGCGTAGACAATGAAGATAATAACAATTACACCCATTTATGTCAACCTAAAGAAGATAGTAACTTTGCTTCTTAAATTTTAATCCAATACAAACGAATAACAGAGTGTATCCAGTTTATAACTCATGTGGACAAGAGCACAAAAAGGGGTTTGCAAAGAAGTGCGATAGATACAGGAGATTTCCTTGACTAAAGCATGTGATGCAACTGGCAGAGCGAGAAACTAATAATTCTAATTAATTCATCATTTTAGATACTTTTCTGCTTTATATTATTCGAATAGTTAACTTATTGCATAAATATTTTTAAAAACAACATACAAAACTTAAAATATTGTACTCATCGATAAAATACAATCATGATAATTTTGTCACAGTCATAATAATCATTAATTTTAATTTAAACGCAGACTGAATAAAAATGTCAGAGTATTCTGGGTAAAATAAATTGTTTCAGCATGTCTGTTCTCTCAAAACGATCTCTATTCTTTTACCAAGCATTTTTGGGTTTTCCACTTAAATGCAGTTCAGAATCAGATATTGACAAAAAGCTCACATTTTCTCGACCCGTGTTCTGGTGGGGATCGACACTGACTTTCATACAAATAGGATTTATGTGTAGTAGCATTTACGCGTACTTATCAGCAGATATAAATATGAGTACCATGCAAGTATCCATAACCATACTTATAATCTCTGTAATGTTTACGGAGGTGGTATTATTCCTAAGCTCTGCCAAGGAACACCCAAATTTCATTGATGTTTACAACACTCTGGAGAGATTTGACGACAGCCTACAACTGGTGCCACCTAAAAGTTGGGTGACGATAACATTTATTTCTGTAGTTGTTTTAACAGTTACTCCAATTCTACTGGATTTCAGTGGCATATTCCTTTTATTACTTTGGGAAAAAAATCCACAAATGATCTTGAATAGAATCGTTACACTGGTATCCTTTAGTATTTCACACTGCAGACAAAGTTGTTTTTTGGTCCAATTCCAAGAAACCATGTATTGTATTGCCAAGAGATTCAGACTCATTAACGCCAAGATCAGACAAGAAGTAATCATCCACATTTATAGACAGTCGATGAGACACCATGGCCCACTATTTATCAATCATAGAGAAGACACTAGATCTGTAGCTAGGATCAAGTCCTTCATGACCTCCTACCAAATGCTTTGTGATGCTGCATTCAAAACCAATACTTTCTATTCTAATATATTAACAAGTTTAATCTTCTGTAAGTTTGTCTTTGTCACCGTAACCCTCTTCATTTTCTTTTTGGTTTTTGTGTCGGAACATTTAGTAAGCATGGTTTTAACAGGAACCTGGACACTGTGTCACATCTGTTACCTGCTGCTGATCGTCTCCTCGAGTTCTGACGTCACTCAAGCAGCGGACGAGACAGCACCAATAATCTGCAAGCTGATTAACAGACACCTAGATCCGGTACTGAAAAGACGACTGGAATCGTTCTTGCTGCAGCTCAATACTCAAAATGTGGCGTTTTATAGAAGAGGATTTTTCCAGATTAACAGGAAAATGCTGACTTCATTGGCTGCACAGTGATCACCAATCTGGTAATTCTTATCCAATTTCAAACCCAATCTAAGTTAGATACTATATCTTAATTTAAATTAAACCTTATTCAAATTCGATTATATTTAAACCTATTTAGGTATTCTTGCAACCTAAAAATCCAAGAAGAAAATCGATCCTCTCTCTCTCTCTCTCTCTCTCTCTCTCTCTCTCTCTCTCTATATATATATATATATATATATATATATATATATATTTATATGTGTGTGTGTGTGTGTGTGTGTGTGTGTGTGTGTGTGTGTGTGTGTGTGTGTGTGTGTGTGTGCGTTATAAAAACCAATCATTAAACATGAGTTTAAAAACGAAATCTGCTAAATACCTAAATTCCAATTGCGCAACATAACAACTACAACATATTTTCTGTCATAACATAGGGATTATGATTTCATTAATTGATATCATGATTATGATCTAATTAATTGTTAATATCACGGTATTATGTCTAGTCTAGTCCGCATGTACACAAACTTTAAGCTGTCTGCGTGCACTAGATAGCAATACTTTAAATACCCATAATTTTAATAGGAGTACTTTAAATAGCCATATTTTACATAGTCATTTATACCTCGATACGTGACTTGCGACGTCTTGTGATATATAACAAATTGTTGCGCACCTTGTCTTGTGGTCGTTATAAGTTAACTAATTTAAATTTGCGGTTTCCTTATCGAGTAGATCATTGTTTGTATCAAAAATGCACTGTCCAACCATATTAAGTCAGCCTTTCACACTATGTAAATAAATTTTATAAAATATTTTACACTCACTGAAGTCAAATTGTAACATTTTGGTAAATAATATGACCACCTGTCCAGTACTTCTTTCTGATCAACATAGTTCTACTGTATAATGTTCTATAAATTCTCATTACTATCCGATAAATGTTTATAGATGTATTTGAAGCAATTAGAATGAATGTAAAGAACATTTGCTACTAACGAAGTGTTAAGTCTAAACGAAGACTTTTTAAGATCATCACTGAAATAGTACTATAAATAGTCTACTATTTCAAATAAAAACTATAAAAATAAAGCTAGTCTTATCAATTACGGTTATTGTATGTTTTTAACATTATTACGTCAATTAAGCAAAATACCTACTTGTTTTATTATTACTACTAATTGTATATTATTCTGTACTAAAGTAAACTATATGATGTTAGCAAAAGAGTAATGCCAGTTAATATTCATTATTGAAATAATAGTTTCTGTACTTAATGTACTGACTAGAATAAATTGTACAAGTTTTTATGTTGTGTCATATTATACTATGTCTATATTGTATTTTAATAATTGTAATGTTTATCTTTAATTTAATGATAAATTGGTCTATTATAAATACAATTATTACACAATAAAGTGTTCTTTCATTATGAATATACTACACAAACAGGTAGTGAAATTATATATTTTCATGATAAAATAATATAACTCGTAAGACTTTTTGTGGAAAATAATTTTCTATTATAAACAAGCTAATTTTTACAATGTTTTTAAAGCATCAGCAGCTTTTTACATAGTTGTAATAGCCTCTGGAGATTTATATTTCCTCATACATTATTTAGGACGAACATTGTCCAACACAAAGTGTTGAGATGTTGCACAATTTAAATATCTCGATTTATTAAAAGTTCTGCTAAAATTCTATAATAAAGTGCATTAGACGAAGAGAGTTTGTCTGTATGACACAAGAACTCGTCGCGTTAATCCGCCTAAAATGTATAATTACGTTTCCTTATGATCTAACATGAACATTCACTCTACACAGTTCACCATAACAATTCAGAGCGAATTAAATTTCAGTACGAGATAATTTAAATACGAATATTGATATTGAGACACAGAAGTCCATTATTTATGCCAAAAGTATGTTCGTAAAAACTTAAGATAAAATCAGACATGTCTAAATAATTAATACGAATGTTTTAGTACTCTTGCCGAAGACGAGATTCTTATGTGGGTTATTCAAACTAAGCGCTCACCTGGCGCAGTAGATGTAGTGCAATCCTCGGAAGCGGAGTTGTTGAACTGGTCTTGGATCGAATTACAGAGCGACAGTTATGTTTTTACTCACGATAAGTAGAATATTACAAGACTTACTATCACAATAATAAAAAAAAATTATATACATTTTTCCTCTTTTTCTGTCAAGTTCTTTTTCGCATACAAGTGATCATATTTTCTTATAGACTCTGATAACGTGGGTTTCTGTAGTATAGCTTGATTTTATTATTACCCAATGAATGAACTCTGAACATTTAACAAACTATCAAAGTCAAACCGTGTTTAGTGCTTGCTAAGTATAAATACAGAGAGTCCTACACCCTGAAGTGTACGGATATCACACGGAGGTGCCTGGCCAAAATGTGTGGAGCATCGGATATAATTAATGGTTAAAAAACAAATATTTTGAGCCACGAAATGTTCATGAAGGACATCATCCAGTGGCCAATCGTATGTTATCTTTGTGTTCAACACGGTCACTACTCAGGTTACGAAAGTGCTTTCGGCGCGTGCAAGTGAAACTTCTAGCCGAGAGTCCAGTTCCTTAAACTGCACAGGCGAATAGCAGGTCAGTCTATTAACATAAATTCTACGATTTAATAATTATTGAATTTACTAACGTGAGTTTGGTGCATTGTTTACCTTTAACAAGATCATAACAACGGCATCTTAATCTTAAATCTAAGTTAAGCTCAAATTAGTAATTCTAGGGCTGAATCCAATACTGGTTACATTACATGTGACTGACATTGATTAGTTACTTTTAACCAAATAATGAAATGTACTTTCACTTGAATTCCCTACTATTTCGCAATCATCATACTGCCATTGACTTTTTTAAATTATTAAACAAGTTGTATTCTTTTAAAGAAACACACAATCCTTCATTGATTTTAAATTTAATACAAAGGCCTTTTGACATCCAGGATGCCATTGTCAGGTTTAAATGGTACAATTTGAAACAGATTTTACAATTTAAAAACCGTTATTAGTTGAATATATCTTTATAAAAAGATTTGTGTATTTAAAAGTATAATAAATATGTTTGAAAGTTTGGCTTTAAAATAAACAAGTTAAATCTTAAGAAGGTTAATTTTGAATTGGTCTAAAATCGGTGATTTAATACTTTATATTCATATTTTAATATGTTCAATGTTTCATAATCTTGGTGTTTTTCTTCGTAAAAGTGAGCAGTCGGCGTGCTTAAGCAATTTAAAAAGCCAAGACGACCCAGATTGTGGCATAATACTTACAAAATTATTATCAATGCTTCGCCTTAACTTAAGGGTAGATAATTACCGTGACATTAATAAGATCATATCTACATATTTCCTGCTGAAAGCCACTAAAAAAGGTAAGATTGCTAACAGGGATCTCCTTTAATGATTTTCAAGAAAAAGCCTGAAAGAAACTTTCAACCTTTGAGCATGTACCCCTGCCTTAGCTATGTTTTCAAATGTCATAAAAATGTGATTTATTAAGAATATTTCAAAATCTTTCGTTAGGCTTGATTTGGAAAGGTTCTTAAAAGAAATTTTATATATATATATATATATATATATATATATATATATCAAATTTATTTTAAGAACCTTTCCAAATCAAGCCTAACGAAAGATTTTGAAATATTCTTAATAAATCATATTTTTATGACATTTGAAAACATAGCTAAGTATATGTATACATATATATATATATATATATATATATATATATATATATATGGGACTGATCCAAGTAATCTACTAAATGAAAAATAAAGGGCCCAAAAAGTGATACCTAAGTTTACTTGAACAAGGCAAGCCTCCGCCAACGGATATAACGAGGCAGGGCGGTTCCTACAGTCGTGAGATTATAGTTTCTCAGAAAGATTACATTAAAGGCAACTTCAAAGGCTTGCGGAAAGTCGCACATTTTCAACACAACTGAATCCATTTGAAAGCAAACAGAATTTCCGAAGAAACGCAAAATACCCGTTAGGTTACTAAACGACCTAGCCTAAATCTATGTTGTCCATTGGTAAATAGCTTATTTCTTTCAAAAGGACTTACCACATATAATCTTATTCTCTGTTCAAACAGCTTACACAGCACAGGCAGGATGGATTATCAGACCGTAGTTCCCCGGCATTTTAGTATCGCCCTTTTAAGAATGGGAACTGATCTTGCTACTAAAAAATCTCGTATCTTAGAAGGTAATGTATTACACTGCACAGACGAATAGCTATATCATTTATTAAAATGTTCAGGATGTATTCATGCTATTTATTTCAGGGCTTTGAGAGTTTCCGTATCATCCCGAGTAGATTCCGAATCATATCTATTCATTATGACGGAGTGAGAAAAATCCAGGCTTAATTGTTGAACTAGAGTAATCTGAAAAGGAATCAAGGGGTCCTTTAGTAAAGCTTTCATGCAAGGGTCTTATACCACATTAAATAAATGAAATAGAAGTATATCTCTAATGTATGTCTAATAAAAATTAATCAAGTTTCTAAACTCTAAGTTATAATTTATAATAATAAAGTTTTCCTTAGCATATGTACTACATTTAAAAATGTCAATGAATGTTTGACCAAGTATCTTTGGCTTATTGAGTGTAGAAATGTACCAGGTATCTTAATTTTTTTCAACAAATTTATTACTTGACATGCTTTAGGCCAACCCCTTTATTTTCCCGGGAAAATTCATGTTAAACACTAACTGCGATTTCCTAAGAAACAATTACATTTTACTTCAGGATCCCGTTTCTTTTCAGAAGGTTTTCCAGTCGACATTGGACTAGCCATTTCACCAATAAATCTAAAATTAAAAACATATTCTTTATACCAAGGAGAGAAATATTTGTTAAGACACTAATCCCTATCTGGATGACAATATTACAGCTTTCGCAGGATCCCACACTTCCCTTTAGTGTACCCAGCTGCTTCCAGTAATATCCACACTATCAGTACACGAGTGTCCTATAGTTAGCGTAGTCGAGGTTACTAAGAGATCAACGGAGCAGTAAATCCATCATGCACCATTTATTCCTGTATCACTATTGAAGCTTATGTTAAATTCACAAACTAGAAAGATTTTATTGCTTAAATACTAAATAGTGTAAACCTCTATGGAGCAGTCATAAAAAATTTTCATTGTCGCCAATTTCAGGAGTGATGAAGTGAGGTAACATATATTTCGCTCTATAATATCAACAGCACATATTTCCAGGTCCAGTTCAACGAAATGAGTCTCTAAAATAAATGTCTTTTAGGATCAGATCACTTTAAGCATATATAGCAATTCCATATTTCTTATGAATATGCCGCACAAAGTACTGAGCTAAAAAAGAGATGGTGCAGACTGATGTAGAACTAAAGAGTTTTTAGTAAGCCATTGATCACATAGCTAAAGAAAATCAAGAGAATTCTTTTTCTTACTATAACTCATAGTTTTATGTGTTTCTAAGACAATGACCGATCAAGAAAGCAAATATTATATATTCGGCTGATTTTTTCTGTAATATCAGTCATTGAAAGACTGTTTATTAGAGCAATTACTTTTAATCAGACTTTTATTTTACAGTGAAGCAATTATAAGAGAAATAATGTTGATTGCATAATCCATAAGCAACGCTGAAATCTGAAGTCATTACAAGTTTAAGAAATTCCCAAATAATAAATAATATTAAAAAAAACTAAACAAAAACACGCTTTTGTAGCTAAACAAACTAAAATATGATATATTAAATGCTTATTAAGTGCTTGATATATTAAATATTACAATCATTCTATCGGTATTTATCTTTGAGACTTATGAAATGTAGTAAAATGCACCCCACGCTTTTTACTCTGAATTAATTTATTCTGTTAATAACTTAAATTTTAAATAATTTTATTTTGAGGAGATTGACTATGAATGATTGTTTTGCCTTCTACTACCGTAATATAAACTCTTTGTAATTAAAAATTATTTTCTATTATTTAGTTTGGTTAGCTATAAAAGCGTGTGTTTTTATTTTATAAACTATTATTTATTTTTCATTTTTTAGTTCGATGTATCAATTAGTTTCTTGTGGAAATGTATTTCTTACGAATCATTCCGCAAACATTTCATTTAAAGCTTCACTATTGCATGGGATATTTCCTGTTAACTTAGAGCAATCAAGTTCTTTAATCCGAATACCGTCTAAAGACCTTACACAACTAAGTGCTACATAGCCTTGTCCAGCAGCAAACAATCGCGAGCCTAGATCAGGGATGTCGGGTCGGACAGGTTTTAGCCTGCTTGGTGCGTTTCTTTAATCGGTGCCCCATTAAAGGTTCTGTCCTATTAATAGGTACCAACGGGGAAATAGCAACATGCATCGCCTCAATATGACTCCTTGAGCTTGCCCTTAAGATGTCGGCTCTGATCCCTGGATACTTGGAGTTTCGCAGTTCTCTTTAGATTAATTATTGTCGTAAAAATCGAAGGCTGGCATTTGGATGCCAGAAACAGTGGCTGTTTGAAACACCTTTGACGGACTTGAGGGTTAGGTATGTGAAGTATTTAATAAACGTAATGTTGGCTAGTATATATCGTTTATCATTTTTACTGAGCTGTATTAAAGCTATTACTTATTTGAGATATATTATTATAAAATGTTACAACCATAACTAAGTTGAATGTTTCGTATCGTAAATAATTTTAGATTTTTATCATATAATTGCTATATTCTGATATATATATATATAAAACATACACATACATATAAAACTAATGTTTATTGTAGTTCAGACTAGAATATACCCATATTTTGGTACATTTATTATTTAGTGTATTAGCTATACATCATCGGTAATGTGTAAAATAACTAAACTGTAATTGTTCAACTTTATTTTATAGTAAATAAAATTGAAAATGAAAGAAAAATTTTGAATATTGTTGAAATTTAATTAGTTAACAAAAACTAAAGGCTTTGCCTGTTAAAAATACAAAGTATGTTTCTGTAAAGCAACAACTCAAATTAGTATTATGTAATTTATACTAAACAAAGAACATGCATAGATCGTGTACTTAGGGATCTGGCTGTTAAGGAAACCACTGGAAATGGCCGATATTGGATGACTACTATAATATTACTATATTAAGAGAGTCAAGCACATCCGAGAATACCGAGACGAATGGAGACTTGAACGCTGGGTTAGCGCAGATCGCGCGCTAGCTCTATATTTTTAACTCCACTACAGAGGATCTATAAAAGAATTTATTAATCCTGGCGGTCCTTATAAAGATAATTGAAAACTATGACCAAATGATTGCATTGTCATCGGTCCTTGATACGCATGCAAGGTTTCAAATTAATCAGACATCTGGAAATTGGTGAAAATTATGCTCAAAGATTCCGTTACATACATAGATACAACCGAAGCTTATAAAAGCGTGTTAAAAAGAATGTGTTCGAATTTACGAATGCTGACACACGTACATTTTAAATCAGAAGTTCTTACTTTGAATGATATTTTACTAAATTTACAGAAAAACTCCTGAAATTTTATACAATATTATTGAACACATAATTTTTCTATTCAAAATACTGGTTCACAAAATGGAAATTTATCTTTATGTAATGTTTTACTTTATGATGAATACAAATATTTTTAAATTCGTCTTATTGGTATTGAGGACATTATTAATTAACCAGTCATGTATATTCTATACATAATTAGATACTAATTTAAATTATTGTGCTCTTAAAATTAATCTAATTATATATTGAAACATATGATCTGGTTTTATTTAAAGTTTTCTATGTATCACCAATGAGTTAATTCGTTATTAAAATAAGTACTTATAAATTAAAATATTTCAACAGAATATTTTGATTTAATAAATTATACAAATAAAGTAAATGGAAGGCAATAAATAATGAATTATTGCCCCGAGGATAACGGAGCCATCATAATTGATACACAGCGAGTCAATACCAGAAATTTGATGAATTGCACAATATTCCACCTAACTCAGGTGATTGAGTATCATTGAGTATGTATTGCAGTGAAATTAAATCAATTCAATATATATATATATATATATATATATATATATATATATATATATATATATATATATACAGAAAGGAAAAGAAAGACACAAAAATTTCAAGATGGCAAATAACGGTTGAAACTTAATTTAATTGCTAAATAAATGAAATATACCATTTTGGTCAGTCCCACTCTCCTGGGATGAATGACACCTGCTTTTACACCAGGGTCTCTTTAACACTCTTGAAATATTAAATAATGTATCCGTGTATAAATTCACCTTATAATAGAACACAAATACAATTGACGAAGCTAACTCTAGAACACAACTGTTAATAGAACAAATTTTTATTTATTTCCAAATAAAAACAAGCAGTAGTGTAGTGGTTTCTCTTTACGGATTTAACTTTACAATCTTTCATCATTGTGATATTAAAAGTTTTAAACGTAAGTGAAGTTTTACGTACATTAAACTTACATGTGTATAGATTTTTATTCAACTTGCACGGCGCTGAAGATATATATATATATATATATATATATATATATATATATATATATATATATATATATAGAGAGAGAGAGAGAGAGAGAGAGAGAGAGAATTTACTCCTCTTATTTATTAAAGAAAGCGATTTGTTGTTCAGCCACTCTATATTACGAGGTTTTAAGTTTCATCGGGCTTTAAAGCAATACATGCATGAACTAAACAACAATTCCCTCTTACGTAAGACATTCAAACAGTTTTGTCTAATATTTCATATACAAATCAAATTATAGTATACAATATGTTTAGCTAACAGGTTTACAACAATAAGAACAACAATGGAATTTTACCCCCTTTTATTATAAACATCAAAGAAAGTTGCCGTTTGATGTTGATATAGAAATATAGCAGAAATTAAATAACTAGTATCAGAAACTAATTAATAGATAAATAAGATTTATGCAAATAAGTCCAGTTATATTATTAAAACATACCTTAGAATGAAACACTGTAATATTACGCTCATAAAATTTGTAAACAATCAAACTTTACTCTTTTACAAACCCTAAAAATTTAATGAAAGTAGCTTCACCCTTCATTCAATAATTATTTGCCTAAAACAATTTGAACATTAATGGTTTTAGTCTACACACATCCATAAGCCATAGTGCTCATGTCCATTTTCAAATCCACGTACTATAAGTTATTTATCTATAGAGAATTCACAGTGTAAAGAGTTAAATGATCTGCAATTCAAGACATAGATGAATAATTTTATAAATGTGAAAGTAGTCTTACCTAGTAGTTTGATCTGTGGATACACTAAGAACGGCCTTAATTTTGCACTGTGTATCCTCATCTGACATATGGCTTGAGGTTATGGGGCAGCTGTTCTAAGTACTAATTCTAAAGGTTATTTGAAGTCAAAATAAAGCTGTCTGAATGATTTCAAAATTGAATTTCAGATATTCTTGTAAGGATTAATTCAGGGAGTTTATTTTGCTGACTTTGCTCTCCCTGTGTATCCCTGAGTTAGACCTGTATTGCCGATTCAAGTTTGACTTGATCTAAGGTGACTGAAAGAAATTCTGTCTGCATGATTGAGTGAACAGCAGTTACTCGTAAAAGCTTTATTCGATTAATTCTGTATACAAAAATACTGACGTTTGCATGCAATTGCGAAAATTATTGCCACAATAAAGAGTCATTATTATTAATTGCAAATTCAAGCACACCGTTTTAATCCTATTATAACAATGATAAATACGAGTACAAAAATTCTGTATTATTAGTTGTAGTCGTAGACTGTTACAATATGATTCATTGTAAAAGTACAGGTATTATCAATGTTTTTGAACACAAAATTTAAATGTTGTACATACAAGTTACAATATCCATATTGTAGCCTATATAAAAGGGGAATTTTCTAATATTAAATTCTTGACACTAAAAACTTTAAGCTCTCATATAACCAATGTTACAATCAAAATATAAAAAATGTACTAAATTAACCCACAATACCACAAATTTGAAATACTTAATTAATCTAAAAAGTTACTTACGTAAGACAGGTGTTTTTTAAATTTGATGTATGATTTCTACTTGCAAAATCAGAATGTAGGCCCATTAAAAAGCACCTTTATGGTTACATATTTACGTAATGACTCATTTAATAGTCAACATCAAAATTAGATCTAGTTCCTGCATGAACCTGTTACATGTTCTATTTGGATATCGAAGTTTTTTCTCCTTAAATGTTCTAAAAAACACAATTTATAACGTAAACTTATGACTTTAATTGTAAGGTGAGGGCCATACTTTACATTGATTTGTTTTTTACTATTATGACCTTTAGATATGTCTCAATTGTTATTATATGTGAGCTGGATCATATCTTGAAACACGTTTGTGCATTTCAAGTATTATGTTTATGAAAGGACTTTATAGGCTATATCCATTGATGCGTGTCTGATGTTGCAGTTTCGCGTTACGTGCATAGGCAACATCGTAGCCTTTGGCTTGGACATAGAAAATTGCTTGTATTGAAACCCAACCTTTTTGAACGTGAAAACAAATTTTCTAGTCGATGTATTCAGGATACGTTTTACGTAACCTCCAGAATTGCTATGTAGCACGTGTGAAAGTGACATGGAATTTAGTGGTTCCTTAAGATGGTTCTTCATGATAAACCGTTTACTTGAATGACAACTAGACAGAGTCTGGATGAGGGACCATATTGTGGTAACACCATATAGGTGAGTGGATCAGTTGGATCCAAAACCTAGAAACATGTCGAATGAAGAAGTAAAGGGTCTATAATAATCTATAAGGAAATGTAAAACATTTACCCTGATATATAGCCAGGAGCATACAGAGTATACAGAAGTATACAATACATAAAGATCCGAAATATGCTTCGCAATAGCCTGTAATTTATTGTACTGTGGTATTGGTAAAAACGTACATCTACAACACCATGCGTGCCCCATATCAGAAGAAGATTACGATATCTAAAAATGTGTGCTTAACGTGCAATCTTCTTTATCAAATATTACATAATCCGTTTATAACACAGAGAATTACTAACAGCAAAAGAGAATAATGAAAACTGAAAAACACTATTCTCAACTAGTTTTTAGCTTTCAATGAATAACGCGGACCGTTTGGTCAAAGTTCAAATAATGTTAAATATTTATGGTTGTTCTTATATACTACAGTTGCGGTTGATCTACATCTGTGTTTTTGTGAGAAGTTACAAAATACATTTTACAAAGCACTTTTTGTAAGAAATTAAAAAATTTCTTTTACTATATGTAAAAACCGGACTTAAATAATATTACTGAAGGAAAACCCTTCTGTATTCCTTGTTTTTATTCCAGTGCTCCTATTCATGTGTGATACGCAAAATAATATTCTGTAACAAAGAATGATGTTTTTCTGTAATATAAGTATTGCTTTCTAAAGACTTACCATAAATTAATATATAAAGTTTTATACATATTATTGAAAAGGATAGAAGATACTACTACTGGACATTTATTTAGTGATATTAAATGCATGGTTGTATATTCAAAATTAAAAACAATGCATATTAAAAAAAAGAAAGTACTGTGGACCCATGAGTTACAAAAGCTTGAAAACTGCGAGACGAAGTATTGTAGAATGTACAGATATTTCGTAGTCCAAACATCAAACTTTTCATCCCTCTGAACAAACAGATATAATAATAAATCAAGTAGCATCACAAATTTGTAGACATAAATTAGAAAAAAGGCCGGAAATGGTACAAATTACCAACAATGCGATTTTTATATGGCTAGGAATAGTATGTCAATAAATATGTGTAAGAAAGATAAAAAAGGATACATGGGACAGAAAACAAGCAAAATCCCTACGTTTCCTAATGTAAATTTGGTAACTACCCTTTAAAATCGGTTGACCCGATATGGTACTAAAGGAAAAACTTCACTTACGTAAAAAACTAAAACCTACAGTTTATTTTAAATTCAATTTTTTAATCTACTTACATGCAAAGTATAAGAAATGATGAGTTTAGACGCTTATTACACTACCATAACCGGGCAAATAAGACGCTTAGAATTAGAATATAACTGTTGCAAGATACAGGCAATAACAAATGTTTTAAATGCTACTGTGCTGTTTTAACATAATAAAATATTTCAGTTCTTAAAATTAATTTTTATAACAAGTATAGTGCTATATATTTTTCATAATAACTATAAATTTCGGGAACTATAAGAGAAAATAAGATCGTCGAATAAAAAGCTTGTACTGCAATACAATATCGCAAATTTGTTTAAAATTTCCTAACAAGTTGTTAGGCAATAACTTCATATTAAACTAATAGTAATTCGATACCAGATTGAAGTTGTTCGCACGACTGTAAATATGTTTTTACTGAGATGTAGATTTACAGAAAGTATATTCGATATAAACTTGTCTTGATGTCTACGTTAGGTTTTGTTCGTTGAAATTGTTTGATCCCTTAACCAATAAAAACTCACTTAGTCCAAAACAGTATACTTAGGAAAGAGAATTTCAAATTCCATCTACGATTACTTTTTTTTAACGTTAGACCATACTATTACCATTGGCCAGACCCAAATAATAGTATCCATATTTGCTTATGACAAAGGGTTCTCAATGTGACATAGAAAGTGTCAAAGAAGTTTTGGCCGATGGCCTAGCAAATATTATGTGTTGTTAGATAAGTAGCGTTGCAGAATACAATGCGTAATATCTACATAACTTTTGTAATATTTTTTTTTGTGAATTGCCTTTAAACATAAAATAATATACATTGCATGACGTAAATAGAAAAATTTTTTAATCACGGATAACATATGTCATACGTCACGTGAGTGTGACAGGAAGACATGATTGTTGGCATATTGTCAGCTTGGACGCCATCGTGAAATGTTTATTGCCTTAATATGTCTATTGCCACGCTGTTACTCTGTGCCAGTAGTGCTTGTCGTTCTCATGTCAACATTGACAGCATTATATTTAAAAATATGATGATATGAAAAACTTATAACCATAACTTTGTAGTGTCTTTAACTATACAGTTAAAACGTTTGGTTTAACACATACGGTACATCCAGTAGAGTAGGTTTTAGTTTTCAATACTTAGTAGAAAATTACTTGTTATAAAAACTGGTGAGCTGTTCCAAGTGACCGCTGTACCTATCATCCTATTTGACGAGCGTATCTCATCGGTGGACTCGTTGCCTGGTTCTGTCTTTCTGTCTGCCGTCGAGGAACGTTCCTTAGACGCCCGAAAATTCAGGTGTATCTTCTGAGCCGTTCTGGAGGATTGTTCCGGGTGCGGTCACTCCAACGTCTCGCACTTTCTTTCTCTGGAGCAAAAAAAGGTCTTTATCTCCTATTTTCTCGTATCTATTGTATATTTTCTGTTTGCGCCGGTTAGAGATGACAGGGTCAGATTGCAGTAACTTCAGAAAGTTGTTTCGCAGCCGTGGTATACTTCGGTGCACAAATAGTAAAGGTGAAGTGCCCGTCTGCCAAATTATATAAAAAAAACTTGCGTTCCTCTTCTTAAGGTTACACTACCAAGACTGGAATTATGTGCCGCGCACCACCAAGCCCAGCTGGTTAGCGATTGCGCTGATCAGTTATGTCAACATTTTATCATTGACTCTATGTTATTGTGTTGTGTGTGCTTTACAGCACTTGGCAACATTTGTACTGTGTTTAGTATTTATTTTTCGAAATAAAGACGATTTTACCTGTGAACTGTGAGCTATGTTCATGTGAAATGACTCTACTGTAGCCCTTTATTGGTTACAAAGTACCCTCTGCCACCTCAATACTGATGTGGTGAACAGTGTAGCGCAAGTACAAGAACGCAAATCAGATCAGCTGTACCAGAGCACCGCGCCACGAGAGCCGGCCACCCGTCCCCATTATACTGGACCCGCACCTCCAGTGCCGTACCTACTTCAGGCGGAACCCTGGTCAGCACTGTGGCTCAGGTGTTTCTACTTCTCAGTGTTTCTAAGCTGCTCTACGGTCCTCTCTTGTTTTAGTGTTGTTTTATTTAGCTCTTAAGTGTGTTTGGTTTGTTTGTTGAACTCCTGCTTGAGGTAAAAAGGGGCTGGTGTTTAATATTTACAATATATATATATATATATATATATATATATATATATATATATATATATATATATATAATATCTTATCTTAGAATTAAGTTAAGCCCGCTCCTAACGTTATTACTGAAATTTCGACAGAAAACACATCTGCAGTTAAAGGTTGTTGTATTCTAAGCAACACGAAAGTAAATCGATTACAAACACAATTACGTGCAGGCAGCGGGAATGCCGTAAGGTCCTGAGGGTATCGCCATCTACAAAGTAATCCAGAGCAATTTGAGTAACATTAATCTGTAATTGAACACTTTAAATAATTTTATTATATTCTATTGGATTTAAAATATATTCCCCTGATAATAACATGAGAACTAATGATAGTTTTGCTACAAAAAATTTTAATTTAAATTAGTTTTTCAAAATAACTTATTACATTTACCTGCTTTGAGATGAAAAATTAGGCTAATTTTCTTCCTATGTTGTAAGTAAATTAATCCAAATGCTTCTATTTGCAAACGTTTCTCAGTACATTTCCTCTTTTTAAATACAACTCACGTCATCAATAACTTTAAATAGTCGTAAAAGACATTAGATTAAAATCCTAATCAATAATTATACATAAATGAGTAGCAGTTGAGTTGAAACAAAAATGAAGTTAAAATTCGTGTGACAAAACCATATCATCTTACAAACTAACTGCTTATCTAAGTTAACTGTTAACTATCAAAAACTATTTCTAAACTATAACTGTAACAAACTGACACAGTTCTGAATTTAAACCGTAGAATTTATAGAAGTCTAAGCAGAGGTACATAAAGAGATTTAGAAATTTTCTTTTCACAGAGAACACTCGGCCGGTTTTAATATGAGAGCTTAGGTTTAATTTAGATCTTAGAGTATTTACACCTGAGTTTCAGACTTTTGTCCTTATTAAAACTGCTTTATTCGCTTACATTCAACAGTATTAAAGTTTATTGCTCTAAGAAGAAACTGTGTTATTTTTGTGATTGTTTCTCTCAAACGCTGCTGCTTTAAATATAAAAGACGTAACTCAAAATGAATAAATATTATTTATAAATAAATAATATATTTGCTGCTTTTGGATATTATATAACTATTATTACTGTCTAGTGTAATGTATGTTCGTCCATATATACACATACGGTATATAAATTGCGAGTTTACAAAACAACTGAAATGTCATAACACTTGTTCTGGACGGTCATCACTACATTTAAATGATTTTAAGTAATATAAAAGTTACATGTTTACTGGACAACAATATGTCGTGGTATTCTCTAATCATAGTAGAGCAAAGGTTTGTAACTGTCTATTAAAAAAAATCGGGAAAGTTGCGTTGTCACAAACAATGGTATTTGGATTGAAATATGAGGACTAAACAACCAACTTGATATTGCAAGACAAAACAGTTACGTCTAGGGCATGTTTGTGATGCATTACTGTTAGGTTTTCATATTTAGTTATAATAATTAATCAAATTTTACGCATTAATATAGTTTTCTACTAATAACCAGAATTGTATGTTATTAAGAACTGCTCTTTGCCCACCATTGTTCGATACCATTTTTATTATAAGCCATCTATTTCCACTTATCTTTGTATACACACCCACCTGCATTCCAAATCTATAGTGGTCCGATGGTTACGTGGTATGAGGTGACTTCTGTCGACCAATCAGGCGTCCAGGACACCGGACAAGAAGAGCTCCCCAAGGCATCTCTCCAGTTCTTCTACAGACTCCGTCTCGCTCGGTCGTACGTTAACACCAGCATGAACTAAGTTCGGGCCGTGCCCCCTTTTCTTGTCTTTTGTGAACCGTAAGCCGTTCTATGGCCATTAGCAATCCCCTTGCCGGACATTATTTTGTTAATGAGCCAACCAGTTCTTCTAAAGACTCCGTCTCGCTAGGTTACGTCAACACCAGCTTGAACCAAGTTCGGGCCGTGCCCCCTTGCCTTGTCTCTTGTGAACCGTAAGCCGGTCTATGGCAATTAACAGTCCCCTTGCCGGACATTATTTGGTTAACGAGCCAAAATTAACTTTGTCTCAACGTTCGTGAGTGAACCGAAAACAGTGTCAAGTGAAGGTGGAATCTTCATGGTGGAATCTTTATCCAACAACAAGGACTCCACAAACGCAATGTTCCTTGGAAGCAACCCAGGTCGAACTACAATCAATCCAACTTCATGTGTGTCGAGGTATCAGACAATGGACGGTGCAAGGTAACAGTGTTTCATCATTCTTATCATGGTCCTTCGCAACTAAAGACAATTCTCTTCTCAACCAAGATTTCAAAATCCTCAACTAATTCGGACATTTTTGGACATTTTAATAGAAAACGAAAATCATTTTAACACCTGTATTTTTGCTTTAATTGTGTGCCTTTTTTCTAATACTATTTTTTTGTGAGCTCATTTCGTATTTTTATTTTCCCATTCGACTAATAGTTATTCTTAGACAATCAACGTATGGGCTCCACCTGCTCAGCTATCGAAGTATGAGTTTTTAAATATTAGACATTTTATTGGTCCTTCGAATATAATTGTGGTCCGCCAAGCCGGATCTCCTATCAAACCTTTTGATCCTTGCGGAACCGGATCCCCTGCATTTCTTTTGGTCCTTCTGACCGGATCTAACAATTACATAATATTACATAAAGTATAGATGTAATTTCAAAACGTTCACAAAAATATGCATAAATAAACACTTCAAAGCCTTATTGCTTTATTTTCCATGATAACTTACAGAAATTGGTGGATACAATATTAATAGTTGTATACAATACGGTTTACACCAAGGATACTAATATCCATGGTAGAAGATTTAATTTAAGATAAAGTAAAGTCCTGCAAATATACACGTCAGAAGATGAGTTACTTTTTTGGCACCATCCAAACCGATGCTTTTATACAAATAGTTATCAAATAATTACACTTTACCGAAACTTTCATGGAAATATTGTTTTTGGTGAACTGTTATTAAGATTGGTCAAATATACCATTTAATAAAATATTCCACAAAACAGTCTGTTATGTGTTCATTTTACGCACTAAAATGAGTTTTATATCTTTCTAATTTTTTCAGAATATAACATTGAATTACAGTGATACTTATAGTTATTTTTTAAAATTTAAACTATATAAGATATAGGGGTTTATTTTTACTATAAATTAGTAAATTTTAAATAAACTAGAGTGTAACATACTTATTCCTAGATTTGATATTGCACTATAAATAAATAACTAACCAAAATAATAAAAACTAGACTTTGATATAAAACGTATATATATATATATATATATATATATATATATATACATATATATTTATATGGTCACTTGAATAAACATGTTTTATATTTTTATTTATTTAACATGGGATTTAATTACTGTTTTCAATAATAAGAACTCACCGATTGATTTTAAAATAATTAACTGAATAATTTTCAGAAATAACGATTCACTTCAACGGTACAAAAATCAGTTTCCAACGATTCCCAGTTTCCCACATATGTGAAACACTGTAATTATGTACCATGACAGTAGTAAAATATATACTGTAATAGTTTTTAAATTCAGGGCTAATTCCTTTGCTTTTTATGAAACGCAGATTGAAGTGTTTGAAATCGTGAGGTTGGTGAAATATTCATTCATACAAAATTCACATACAAAAAGAATTAAGTAGTAAAACTACTTATATGCTTGGAGTTTGTAACTTCATTAGTATACATGAGCAATACTATAATACTATATACTATAATATGTACTATAATAATAATATAAAATAATAATAAATAAAATATATAATCATGTAATATATACTAATATGTAATATATATATATATATATATACACTAATATATATATATATATATATATAGCGCTTACTTTTTCCGATTCAATTATTTTGTATTTGGCCGTACCTGTCACATATGCGTTTAAATAAGCAAACTAACATATGATCGGAAGACCAAATACCAAAGACCATATATATATATATATATATATATATATATATATATATATATATATATATATATATATAATAAAATAATATATACTATAATACTATACTAATAATACTATAATACTACAAACAAACACAACAGTTTCGTTTTTTTTTTTTAATATTTTGTTCTTTTACATGTAATTGAAACTGATGGTTCCTCCAAAACCGTGCAGATATTATTATTTGCAAGGTAACAAGCCAATATCAAGCGACATTCTATTATTAACTTTCCAACATGACTGTTGTAGTTTGGTTCCACCTCTTTGACTTTTCAGTTTGGCCAAAGACATGCATAATTATTGTTATAATAAAAAACATAGTTTTGCAAAAATCAATAAACATTTGAAATAGGCATTTAATGTATTATTTTTACTAAACTCACGAGGGTAGATTAGCAGGACTTCTCTAAATATTTGAATAGCAACTTTATAGTCCTCCGTGAAATAAATGTTAATTTACTATAGTTATGTTTGAAATTGTTTTTTTTTTTTTTAGATTAAAGTATTTTTTCGGACATTTCTTATTGCCCAATGATAAACAAATCGGCAACACTACGTTTCAAGATCTGCAATCTGGTCTCTTCTTCACGAAATTAACTAATCTAACACATAATTACAAATTAGGTTAAAATAAACAAATCATACCAGAGCGTTGTGACACGCGTAAGTCAGGAATTATAACTAAAAACTATAAACGTCTCGCTTGGAAGTGGCATATTTCTAACAGAGTTTAAAAGGGCCAAGATGGTTCGGGTCTTTATAAATGACCCACCTTCCTCAAGCAAATACCGATCTATTTCAATTTTGCTAGTATTAAGCACAGTTTTAAAAAAGATTTTTTTTTAGACTTCGGATTTTTTGAAAAACGTATAATACTCACTGGCAACCAGTTTGGATTTTAACCAGAGAAGTGAGCAATTGAAGTCGTGACAGGAGTAACAGACTTAATTCTAGAAGGCAAAGAAAAACGTCAATCGACGCTTAGCGTATTTATTTGGCTTCTCTTTTTTTTACGTTTTTAAAAATACTCGAATGCTACGGTGGGCGTGGTGTTAATCATCGGTGGTTTAAGTCCTGTTTACAAGACGTAAGTCAGTGTTTCCAAATTCTAATTGAAAGTCTGCAATCATCGAATTGTCCCACCGAGTCCCTACGATCAATGCGCTAACGTCATGTCTCTCTGTTTCAGGTAGCTTCCATCAGGAAATTGGAATCCATTTCGTACACCATTGCATCCAGTATTTTGACAGCATATAATTATCAACAAACCAATCTAAAACAAATGGCATCTATTTTACCCTCAAAAACAGATATTTTACGTGAACTCCAACGATAATGGTGTATGACGTCATTCTCAAAGAAGCCAAATCCACCTTTCTAGGATTAATACCTTTAAAGATGCTTAACCTGGAACTACAACAATGGCAGCGTGTCTGCAGAGTTACTTCGGGTATATTAGTTTTTCTAATATTTCCGACTTTTCTAACCGCCAAATATTCCTATAATGAATGGCCTATTCTGGCCTTATTTATACGCACTTATTCTATGCTGTGGGTTACTTGTGCTAAGTCTAACTCTAGTAGAGTTTTTTGCCCGCAGAAAAAAACAATTCGTATATTTGCTAAATTAAAATATAGGGAATCGTTTAAAGAGGCCTTCAGCCATCAGTATCTTGGGCTGCTAACCGTTCCATGCTTGAGACTACCCTTTACTGTCGTTTCAAGTGTACCTTAAGAGGAAAGCAGAGCAGAGGTACGAAAACATGGTGAGAAATAATTTCCATAGCGCCCACCACCGTAATGCTTCTTTTGAACGCCTTTCTGAAGGTGTAAGATCAGAAACAAATACCTCTATGTGTAAAGCTCGATTGAGGCGCTACCTATGGCCTCTCCATTCTACGTAGTGGACGAGCTCATGGACCTTTGATAATGGTTACGTCAACACCCGGGATGCATGCTGATAACTTGTACTGGTGAGAATGACTAAAGTATAATTTGGTTATTGTATAACTTGTATATGAAGTATGAATGTGTTAGTGAATGTTTTAGAACTATTATTATTTTATCGTAATAGATAATCAGGAATGACGTTTGCGATACATTGTGACACAATGTCTGATGCATTAAAATATATTTATTTAATTTCATCGAATTTTACAGATTAAGAAGATCGCACTGGTACGATTGATTGATTGATCGCATTTATTTCCATATATTACATATAAAGTAACGAAAATAAATTAAAAAAAAAAACACTTTATAGGGAGTTATCCACACATGGGCATCAACCTGTATGTGAGAAAACGAATACATCAATCTGCAGTAAACTAATACCACTAACAAATCTTAAATTAAAATAAGGGAATGCATTAAAGTTACTAAAAAAATGTTTATTAACTAATTGAAAAAAATATTTAACCACAAAAAGAAAGGTACAAAACCAGAGCATGGAAAACATGAGTACGTTTAGTTAATAAGAAATTCCTAAAATTAGAAAGGAATATAACTTATGTAGGGAATAAAAGTTGAAAACTTACATAAAAAGAGGAATTATTTGCAATAAATATTTGTTCGCACTAACATATTACCAAAGTAACATTCACTGGTCATATTCACTTTGAATAGTTGTGAAAACAATTAGTGGATAATTGGGATGATATTAAATTATGTAAATAGATGCAAATTTACATTGTTGGTCATACATTGCTTTTGTCTTAATGCGGTGAACAAAAGCAACTTTATGAAGACGAAATAAAGTTTTAAGTGGATAAGCAAAACAAGAAGCTGTGACTAATGTACAATGTTGATGAATGTTCGGAGTTTTATACTCTAATTCATTTACATTAACCTAATTTATACTTAAAATTAGTTTTTTGATTGTAACAACAAGAGGCAATTTTAATTGTATTGTGTACAATTGAATACCATTACGCTTACTAGATGCGTAATATAACATTTTATTAGTCACCACGAAAAAAGCATTAAATAAGTTTTTAAAGTATACTACAATGTACAAAAGTCAAATTGAATAACCCTACAAACAAGATTTTGACACCTCAGTGTATTGCGACTGTAAGTTTAAGGTATAGTTACAATAAAAATATGTTCGCTTGTGCAAAGTATCTCTTTATTTTAAAGTCTTGAACTCTATCTTAACTCTACATATGCGTAACATAATATGTTTCACATCCTTTATTAGCTCACATCCGCGTGCCGAGTATAAATAAAATGGTGAATAGACAGTTAACACACCATACTGAGGTGTCCTATATACCAGTAGGATAATATGGGTAATATAAAAATAATTTCCTTTATGGCATTTTATATTACTTTTCGAATATTAAATTTACGTAGTTATTATATTTTACAACTATGTCGATTTATAAGACCACTCTAATACTGACATTCCACTATTGTAAAATGCATGCCACAGGTATAAGAAAATATTTGTACGCTGTCATATCACATATTCTAAGTTCCTCTATATTTCGGCCTATTATTATATTTAGTTCTATGAGTATTGTTTCCGAAATAATTTGTACCTATGGTCAATATGTCGTTATATATTTTATTTTGTCACATTAGTAAGCAAAAGCCTTTATTAAATTTAGCTACTAAATATTAACGTTCCATAAGTAAACAATGAAGATGAGCGGCTTCTGTATCTATTTGCTCTCTATCCAGTTGTTGCTGGATTCAGCATAATTAGTACAATCAGTTCCCGTCAATACCAAACCATTAACGTCCTCATTTGTTGCACTGTTGTGATAATTACATAAATATAACCTTTTCCTTTTTAAGAAATATCATGAAATTAAAATAAATTGTTCATTTTCATTTGCTTGAGACGCGTCAAAAAGTTAAGTATGTTTAAAAAACTTCATATATATATATATATATATATATATATATATATATATATATTGTTTTTTATTTTTTTTATATATACATTTCATTATTATATTGTGTTAACACAATTAACTACGTGGGTGAATACCCAAGAGTATAAACCATTGCTATATTTATAGGTTATGAATGAGGCTTTCTTTAGAAGTTCGAGTTGCCTGTATTGTACTACGCCAGGTTTTCTTAGTCGTATCAGTACTGCATGCGGTATTTTCCCCTAGGTTCCATACTCAAGTTATTTTCTAAGCCTTAATGACACATTAATAATGTTATTGATGTTTTTTGAATGTGTATCGAATGACGATAACACATGGGGGTGGTGACTTCTGAGGTCGTAGTAATAATACTCGAATTGCAAAGTTCGATTTAATTCATGAAACTTACAAGCACCACTTTTAGTTGGTAAATTAAATGTATGCCTTGCCACGTTGCTGCCAATTAGAGTACAAGAACTAAACCTGTTTATCTGATAGGTGGGCCTAAAATATCCAATGTTCTATGGAATTATGCCTACGATATTTTACTTTATGAAACTTTAATATTTTACTTCCCTTCGCAATATGTAGATTCACAACCCGGGCGTCGGCGTCTTGGCACGATAAATTGAAGCTGTAGTCTAAGAAGGGTTATTTATTGTCGGTAATTACTAGAAGAGGAGTAGAAGTTATGAAAGTGGTAGTCATCTACTCATAAAATAATACATGAGCTCGCCTAAAAAAAATTCGCGATGGTATTAGCCATTTAATGAGACAAAAACTTATGACGACAAAGTGCTCGTCAGAAGGACGTCGCCAAAACTTGTATCCATTTCAATCAAGCAAATAAAAGATCTTCAAGGGTAAATTGCTTTACTATTTACAACTTTACTTTACGTAACATTCATTTTTATATGTTTGGCATCAAAGGGCTAATTTAATAATACGAAAATATAAATTTTACTTACGGACATAGCGCGCGAGGTGAAATCGGTCACGTAGTTGGTCAGCTACGAAGGGTTACAATAAAATATTCATACGCGTGCCAATTAGGTAGTTAGTCCGTCGATAATTTAGTTCCGGAACATTGGATAAAAATAATATTAAGTTGTACTGGCTAACTAGGTTGTGAAATTTTGCATTATATAAAATGGAACTAACTAACGATACAGATGTTAAAAAGGAAGTATCGGACATGGGGACAAGACGATGTGGAAAGAATCTTGCAAGCTTACTGTAACAGTGACATGGGTTTAAATGAACTTTGTCATCAATATTCTATTTAAACGACGACTCTTAAACGCCATCTTGAAGGAAAGATCGTTACTGTTATTTAAAGTTTTTTTAACGTCCGGTAAACCCTGCCTCGAGAAGTAGAATTAGAAATTGTATAGCATATTTTGAAAATTGAAAATGTTATATTTGGTGATAATATAAATGTTTGTGTAATATTGGCATTCCGTATTGCCGAAAAAAATAATATTACACACAACTTTAGTAGAGAATCAGTAATGGCTGGTAGAAAGTGGATTTATTCTTTTTATTCTCGTTATGAAAATTTGGTTTTGGGAGCACTACATGGAACTTCTTTGTCAATAATAATTGGATTTATAAAAAATTAATAACATACACAAGTATTTAACAAACCTCCTGACCATAAGCATAGTGATATATAAATAAATGTTGAAGACAAAACTAAAATATTACATAAATTTAGGAAAATGCTATCAATGTAATAAAACAGTATGGCTACAGGGAAAACCATGTTCCTGTTTTATTAAATCAACTACACTAAACTAATAGGGACACGTCGATTTCGCTATCATTAGTCAAATCCACCGCACACGACGTCAAGTCGAAAACGTAATTTACCACTCAACGGTAACTGTGAGGAGTTTAAAATTGTGTTTAATATCTTAATAAATAGGTGCCATGTTTATCGTACTCGTGACATCCGTCTTATACGAGGCTCTCACAATGTGTCATATAGTGCGTCCAAATTTCTTGAGATAATGTTGTCACAATAAATTAACTGCTTAATTCCATTGCTTAATTTAATGGTATAGAGAATACGCAAGTTATGAGCACTAGACAAGTGCCAGAGACGTGAGGGTAAAGGTGCAATTATGTCTCCAGCCTGTATGAACCTACACCTACCGATTGGGTTATTCTCAAGTTTTTTTTTTAAAGTAAACAAATTTAAGTTGCATCCTATAATAAATATTATTACAAAAACCGTTTAGAGTACTAATGCAAAATTATGTAGTCAGTAAATAACCGTTTACAAAACCTACAGGAAATTATACTTTACAAAGTTTTCGAGAATAATAATTTTTAGTTGTATCATTTTTGAATTAAACAAATGGGAACTAAAGTACGGTACTGAAACCGTACATCGCCGCTCGCACACCCACAGCAAACCATCAGGGAAGCGCGCGCCCATGGTGGCGAACGGGATGCCGGATCAAAACAAAACTAGGAACAAGAAATGCCAATTCCACCCGGTATCCTTCGGCTAAGGGCGGGCTCCTAATGAAATCCAAGAAATAACTAAATAATATCTAAAACTAACTTAAAATTAAATAACAAAATATAAACTATATAAATGGCAACAATAACAATAACAAATAAATAAAGAATATGATCAGGGTATCACAGATGTTGACTAGTAGAAATGTCCATCATGGTGGCCGTCCTTCAGCAGAGCGCAAAAGCGAAGGTTCTCTGCGACCACGCATGATGGAGAGATGACAGCAGAAAATCAACTTATCTCCTGGACCTCATCAGTGAGGGGCCGTAAACTTAGCCGCACATGTCAGAAGGAGAACAGCTCAGCAAAACTAACAAACACTTAATTAAACCAAATATTAAACTGGAGCTACTCCTAACTTGTACACCACGGCTCGGAGTCTCTACCAACTCTCCCGGAAAGGCCAAAACGCCTTCAAATGGTCAGTGGCCTCTGCAGCCAATAAACCACACCACACATACACTATATAAAACACACATGGAGCCGGGGAGATATAGGTATTGAACCGGCTCAGACTCCCCCCCCCAAAAGGAGGAAACTCCCCTCTGTTAATTTCTTCAAAATGAAGAACCAAACGAAATGCCTCTCCCCCCAATGGTTGAAGAATTATAAACCGGAAACCCTGAAGTCTGCAGAAGGGAAAACCAAGAAAATCCAGTTGGTGGCAAGAAATCCCTCCAAGAGTTGCGTGGGTACAAAGAAGAAAACAGGAACCTTGATCAGGAAGAAAGAGCAGAGGTGATCAGGCCTCTGGACCTAAAACCCTCCCGCACAGACTAAAGAGAAATCACGGATGACTCCGGCAAGGCTTCAGATGGGATATGTGCGCCTTCCTGAAAATCTTCCCGGACTGAGGATCTCCCAGTCGGGCAGTCACCGGAGTCAGAAACTTCAAGATGCGGTGGGGACCAGTCCACCTGTAGCAAAGTTTAGCAGCTCTTTTATCCACAGCCGAACTGACTGGGGTGAGCCTTGCAGTAAACTAGATCCCCCACCTGGAAGGGATTGGCAATACGACCTCGGTTGTACTTCCTCCTTACTAACTCCCTAGCCCGAATGAGATTCCGCCTGGCTGCCTCCCAAGTGGCTTTCACATTGGGAGTACCAGGAGGTGGTGGCAGAAGATCGCTAATTTTCCAAAGGTTCGCCAAAGGGTTGTTTTTGGCGGAAAGCCAAATAATAACTCGAAAGGTACCGCCTTGTGACTTTCATGCTGGGCCGTATTAAAGGCAAATTGGATCCAAGGTAGTTGTTGATCCCAGGTGGTCTGATTTTCCGCATGAAAGGCAATGAGAGCAGATCGAAGATTGCGATTAAACCGTTCGGCGTGAGAAGGTTGAGGATAGAAAGGGGAAGTAGTCACATGGCGGATTCCGTGCCCAAAGCACATTCTTTTAAAGATATTGGAGACAAACTGTGAACCATTATCGGAAACTAAAGGTGGGCGGGGATTCCAAAGTGTTGAAAAAAAAGGTTACGAAGTGCTTGCACCGTTAGCTGCGCGGTAGCACTCCGCAATGGGAACACAACCAAACAAACTTGGAGAAGGCATCCACACAAACAAGTAGGAACTTATTTTCCGGACTTGCTACGCGGGAGAGGCCCAACATAGTCAATGAAAACCTTCTCCAAAAGTTTTTCCGCCACCTCAGATGACAAAGACCCAACTTGGTATTTTGAGGCGGGTTTGCTTAGCGAGCACAGTTCACAAGAACGTACTCGAGCTGCAATATCCCGGTCCATACCTTTCCAGATGAACTGATCCCTAATCTTCGCGATGGTCTTATGAATTCCTAGATGTCCGCCCACAGGAGAAGAGTGAAAATACTGAAAGACCATCGGTACAAGAAAGCTTGGCAGCACTAACTTAGGTTTTCTCCGCTGCTTGTCACGGCAGCATAGAGCACCTCGGTACAGAAAATAAGGAGGGTGGCACCTCCGTTTTTAAGCTCATTGATGATAGCAGTAGTCAGCTCGGGATCCTTAAGTTGGTGTGGGACAATGTCCGAAAATGCCAGAGGAAAGTCTAGGAGCACGCCACAACATGGCGGCTCTGATAAAATTCTGGTGGTCGTTGGGTAAGTGATTACATGCGTGACAGAGTGTCCGCTATGATATTTTGGGTGCTCGCACGTGCTGCACTGTGAACTTAAGGGCAGAAATTTGGACTACCCAGCGACAATCTTCCGAGCTGACGGGGGTGGGCAAGGAGCCAAGAAAGTGCCTGGTTGTCGGTTTCCAACAACAATTCTTTATGTTCTAGGTAACGCCTGAACTTGTTAATTCCAAACACGACAGCCAAAACATTCCAGCTCAATAAACAGAACAACTCTTCTTCTCACAAGGGGTTAACGTGCGTGAAGCATAAGCTATGGGCTGCCGGATACCATCTACTTCTTGCGATAAAACAGCAGCAACGGCTAAGGAGGAAGCATCAGTTTGCAAGACGAACTTACGACTGAAATCAGGCATAGCCAATACTGGAGGCTGCATCACTGCCTCTTTCAGCTGCTCAAAAGCAGTCTGTTGCGCTTCACCCCACTCAAACTTGGCACCCTTTTTCGTAAGAGAGTTTCAGAGGGGCCGCCACTTCAGCAACATTGGGGATGAAACGACGATAAAAATTTATCATTCCCCACAAAACGGGCAATCCCCCTTGGCATCCTTAGGAGGAGTGAAACTCCCTGATTGCCTGGGTTCTCTCTGGATCAATACAAAAACACCTCGAGAAGAGACAAGATGACCCAGAAACGATATTTCAGGCTGAGCAAAACTCACCTTTTCAGGATTGACGGTAGGGCCAGACTCTCGCAGCCTAGTTAGAACTTCCTCTAGATGAGTCAAGTGCTCCTCATAAACTCTCACTGTACACAAGCAGGTCATCCAGATAGTTGAACACGAACTTAAATTTGACATCATGAAAGATAGAATCCAGGAGTCTGGTGAGTGTCTGGGCCCCCAACAGCCAAGCCCATTGGCACTCGGGTGAACTGGTACAAATTCCAAGGCACACAAAAGGCAGTGAGGAGGTCGAGACTCGTGTTTTTAGAGGAATCTGATGATATGCCTGATTAAGATCAAAAATGGATAAATACTTGGCCTTACCAAACAGTCGAAAGCAGAATGCAAATCGGGGAGAGGCACGGAGTCAATTTCTATCTGAGCATTGAAGCTTTCGATAATCCAGGACCAATCTGGACTTCCCATTAGGTTTCGGCACTAGAAACGCTGGACTGGAAAAATTTGAGCAAGACGGCTCGATTACCCCACTCTTAAGTAAATCATCAATCATATTTCTCAGAATTTCCATCTTGGGCGGAGCAAGCTTATATGGATGGGAACGTACAGGACGGGTGTCTGTAAGACGAATCTCGTATTCCAAGAGATTGGTCGTACCCAGTTTGTCAGTTAGGACTTCAGGAAAACTGGAACAAATCTGCCTTATGTCCTCAGCCTCTTTCGGCGTAAGATGTCCTAGTTGGTCAGGAGGAGTCAAGCTCTTATCTTCCATCTCTAAGGCAGCAGTCCCACGAGACTCGACATCTGAAAAGGGAACGAGCACCCGCCTGGCGAAAGCAAAGAAAACATGACTGGAGGCAAATCCAAAATCATGCCAGTTTTTCCTATAAAATCTGCTCCCAAGATGAAAGGAAAAGTCAGGTCCTTAGCCACCAAAAAGCTCCAATCCCAAGAGAAATAATTAATTTTGATGTGAATCTGGGCACTGCAGATAATAGGTAAAGGTGTGCGTGAAGCAGTCCAGCAGATAAGTGAACTAGGCTCAACCTGCCGTATTAGCCCAGAGGATTTTAGATCTTCAAAAAACGACAAAGAAATCAGGCTGCGTGATGACCCAGAATCAACCAGGGCCTTCTGCACCACATTCCCCACAAGTACATCCAGTTGTGGGCAGGTTGAGCGGGCAGCCCTTACTCTCTGCGCAGCCAGAGCAGCAACCTCCCCTCTCGGCCAACGATGATAACTGTCCCCAAGTCTATGTCTTTCTGTTTTCTTTCTGTTCTGTATTAAACCAGCTACCCTTTTACCATCAAAATCAAGTACATATTTGCCCTCAAAATTACCTTTACGGCACGAGTCGGGCTTACTCGTCCGCAAGCTTACTAGTTTTTTTTTTTAAGTGGACAAAACGGTCTAATATGTCCCACTTGCTTGCAGCCATAACAGGTAGGAGGCTGCCTACGGGAAGGAGCAGCTGCTGGCTCAGACTGCACCGGAGCATGGACCGGCCCCGGAGGCAAGTGAGGAAGATGCCTCGACATGGCCTCCCTTTGATCATCCGCATCCTGAACCCCTCTAGAGATGATGGAGAGGCGGTCCAAATCCGCAAAAGATGCGGGACGGCTACAAAAAATCAAACGGGAGCGTTCTTCAGGTTTAATGCCCTCCAAAATAAGGCTCACCAACTCCGTTTCGCTCAAGCTCATGCGCAACACCCGGGCTACATCCCGTATCTCCCCGACAAAATGGCTCAACGTCTCGTCTGGTGCCTGAGGACGATAAACGCGTTCCACCCGCAAGCGCTCCCTAACCCGAGCAGGTACAAAGAACTCCAAGATCTCGGCGTGGAACTGGTCAAAGGTGGCACCTCTCTTAAGGCAGTCTAGAAGGCGATCAAAAAGCGGCCTTAAAGAAAACTGCGCTAAAATCTGCATAAGCATGGCATCTGTCATACCAGGAAATTCTCTTAGCTTAAAAACTTCCAGAAGGAAATGGATAAGTAAATTAGTGTCAAGCCCATCAACTCTGGGGAAGTGTTGTAAAACACTCCCCAAAGGATGGGGCAGTTTGCCAAAGCTAGAAAAGGAAGGCACAACTATAGATGATGCCTCACCAGCTGCTTCAGGAGGGCCACTACCCATCGGAGACATAGTAACTCTGGGAGGCTCGAAAGAAAGAGCCGGTGGATGGTTAGCAAAAGTAATGGTAGTGGGAACCTCCGTTGGAGTGACAGCGGTAAATAGTACCCCCTTCTCTTTCACCGAGCGCACCTCACTCAAACCATCTAAGGCTTGTTTTAATTTGTTACTGGCCGAAAAAGCCCAACTTTTAATATCAGAGTCTAAACTAGGAGATGACATAAGTAAAACTATTCTGTCACGCCAATGTAAAAGCTGAGATGCCAATCTAGCCTTTGCTGACCCGGACATGGGAAGTGACTCAAAATTAATATCGTCTTCTAATTCCTCCATTCGGGTTTTACAAAACTCAAATTCTGTGTTAATTTGGAACTCTGCATTCCAGCTGCGGTCCAACGCTATACAAGCCCGTAATTGAGCTCTTAATGCCCTCACATCTCCCTCGGGCTTCTGTTCTCTCGCCAGGACCTCAAAAACCAACTCGGGCTTGCGTAGATGTTCAGGCACCAGGGAAAACGCCATACCAAACAATTAAGACAAATAAATACAACAATAAACAACAAAGCGTACGCAACAATTACTTAGTAACCTAAGTGGACTCAACTCACAAAAGGCTTACACTGACGAGGTCCAAGTGAAGAACTTAATACCTGCTACCTAATAGAAGGATACCCTGCAAATATACACTAACCACAACCTACAAACACAGAAGCAATAAATATAACAAAACAACACATTGATAGGGGAGAAGTAGAGTACAGTTAGATAAATTTAGCGGTTAAGCAATTTAGAGTCCCTTGCTCCCTGCAAAGGGTAAGTCTGCAGGAAGCAAGACACTAAACCAATTCCACCCGGTATCCTGTGCTAGGGCGAGCTCCTAATGAAAAAAAAGTTGTGTACTCTAACCTCCCCCTACCTAACACTAACCTACACCAACAAACAAAACCAGAACTGAGAGACAGCTGAGAGAGCAGCTAACCACGCTCTGCTACCATTGAAACCGTACATCGCCGCTCGCACACCCACAGCAAACCATCAGGGAAGCGCGCGCCCATGGTGGCGAACGGGATGCCGGATCAAAACAAAACTAGGTAAAAAAAGAACACCGTGGTCAGTATACTCAGGTTCATTTACTAAGACACAGCATAGGCCTATCCAGTCAATATAAAAATATATATATATATATACTATAAATAAAAAAAATAAAAAGTGCCTGCAGTAGTATACCTCAAACAATCCTTGTCAGGTGCACCTGCATACAAAAATTAGAAACGCCATAATTTGAAACAAGAAATGCCAATTCCACCCGGTATCCTTCGGCTAAGGGCGGGCTCCTAATGAATTCCAAGAAATAACTAAATAATATCTAAAACTAACTTAAAATTAAATAACAAAATATAAACTATATAAATGGCAACAATAACAATAACAAATAAATAAAGAATATGATCAGGTTATCACAGATGTTGACTAGTAGAAATGTCCATCATGGTGGCCGTCCTTCAGCAGAGCGCAAAAGCGAAGGTTCTCTGCGACCACGCATGATGGAGAGATGACAGCAGAAAATCAACTCATCTCCTGGACCTCATCAGTGAGGGGCCGTAAACTTAGCCGCACATGTCAGAAGGAGAACAGCTCAGCAAAACTAACAAACACTTAATTAAACAAAATATTAAACTGGAGCTACTCCTAACTTGTACACCACGGCTCGGAGTCTCTACCACTCTCCCGGAAAGGCCAAACGCCTTCAAAAGGTCAGTGGGCTCTGTAGCCAATAAACCACACACACATACACTATATAAAACACACATGACCCGGGGAGATATAGGTATTGAACCGGCTCAGTACATATTTGAGACTGTTTCTACACTTTGATAACTCCTTATGAGGTGTTAACTTGACATTGCACTTTGTTAAAATTATTCATTGTTAGCTTCGTATAGTAAGTAATTACGTACAAAAGAACTAAGGGTTTTATCAATTTTTGTACATAGAGTTTTCTGGTTTTTAAATTTTATTTTGAACATAACAATTAGTGTTACTTGACTGTCAACGATTCCAAACTACAAAAAATTTGGTCTAGTTGGACGTTACAAATGTTTTGATTTGAAATTGGGGTTTTAGGTCAAATTAAAATTTAATTTTTAAAGAAAGGATCCGCGAGTGTAGGAATTGTACAAAAAGAGCGCGGTTTATCTTGACGTCGACTATGATAACTGGTTACCATAGGGGTTGAACAGTTGGCCATTCTCCAGCCTTGTGATTAGACAATTGGAGGCCAATCAAAGGCGTAGGTAATGACATGGTTTTGGTTAGAGAAGGGGTCGATATAAAAACACCGACTCGCAAGTTTAACCGTCTTTTTTATGTGTTCAGCGGATTATATTATTGGTGCAATCAGTCGTTCTTTTTTCATACCTATTCTGTGAATGATTTGGGGCGTAATAAATCATTATGTTTATACAATGGAATTTTAGAAGATTAGGAGAATGTTAAATAATGACTAAACTGTTTCAAGAGAGTACAAACTGTAGCAAGATTGCAATATTACAAGATTGTTTTCTATTGTAATTTTAGTTAGAGGTTATTTTCAATAGAAATTTAATACTTAGAATTGTAGCGTTTAATATTTATTATTGAGTAAATACTTTTTGGAGGAATATAGTTTGGTTAAATTTTTCACATTGAATATGTGCTAACAGTACTATAAACGTGACAGGTTTAATACTAAGAAGTTTTCAGCAAAGTTGCAATTAACTTTTATATAGCCTCGCTTATTACAGAGAAGAACATTTTAATTTAGCACTTTTAAAATCTATTTTCATTTATAAGAAATGAAAGTTTTTAGTTTCACTTGTAGGAGTCATTAAGTTAACTTTAATTTAATTGATTTTAATTAAAGCAAAAAACATAGACTAAAACACCCCTACAAGATAAGTGGTTCTGTTAAGCAATTGATGAACTAATTTAAATAATTAACATTTATAAAGAAAGTTTCATGGAATGCCAAACTTAGTTTCAAAGTGTGTTGATAAATTGTTTTAAGTAATTCAAGAAGTATTCCCCTGTCTATCTTCACCAATAACCATTATTAAATATTTTTAAAACTAGAAACATAAATGCTGATAAACTTATTAAAATATTATCTAAAGAGATTTTGTGGATTTTTCGGACCTCTCTACAGAAACCGTGATGACGAAGGGAACATGTATTGTCACTGTTTGCTACGCTGTGCTGTGTATTTGCTATTGGTAATGGTTAAATATGCCTTTACATGATTTATTTTATCCGTGGCATGACCAGTTCTACCGATAATTACCAGGGGTTTTATCCAAAAATGATACATTCATTTTCTCAGTATGTTAACCTTTTTTAACCACACAAGATATCCATTTTCACTCTGTATCTAGGTATAATGTGTTTCTCTCATTGTTTAAAATAGTAATCGGCGTGAGAAAAACTATAATTTATTAAATTTCTTCATAAAGGGCCTAGACCCTTTCAAAGGATATGTGTAGTTATGTTGCCTCACAAGTTATGGAGGAGCAGGGATAAAAACATTTTTTACAAGAGACAAAAAAACAAAAAGGAATAACATGGTATGTTAACTAGGAATTAGGTATTGAGATAGTAATTTTTCCCTTTTTGAGATCAATCTCACTAAAAATTGCGTAAAAGAAAAAATAAGAATAACGTAAAAAACGTATATGAGATATGACTGCAGAAACTGACATTTTTATATTTTAAATGTTAGCACTTGTGAGTAGCATGATCAAATGATTTCTCCTCAACATTATGGAACCATTATAAATCACAATGTCGGCCACTTCAAATAGTTAACAGTTCTGTGTCACGCTGCGCTGTCACTGCGGTCACCAGAGATGCGATGTCGGGAGGCACTTCACATTATATCTGGTTGGCTGCATCTACATCCAGCATCCAGTATTGCTTGTCAGTGATGTATCTGGATGTGCACCTCAGATGTGCTGTGAACCGTCCAGTTAATATAGTTCGGAGACATGACATCTAATAAACATTTATAACCACGTTTTATGTTATATTTGAAATTACAAACATTTCGTTTGATAAAGCAAGCACAAAAGTGATTAAATGGACTAAGATAGTCAAAGAAATGGACTGTCTGTAATAATTGCCTAATTGTGAGTGTTCAATCATTCAGTTGATTCATTCAGGAACCATAGATGTTTTGTTTTAAAATGAACTAAATCAATAATATTAGCTAAATATTTATGCATTATCCTCGCATATTAAGCTATTATGTAACAAACAATTCATAGTTAATTAAATGATTAATATATAACGCAAAATGAATAAATGATTAGGAAAAGACAATATTTGTATACACCTCCGTACGGTAATAAGCTACTCTCTAATACAGCGGAGATCTGCAAAAGTCATAATTTACCTCGTAACTATGTCAGCTGATTTTCCCTCTGCCAAAATATTAATTTCCAAAACATAATGTAAATAATCTCTTCCTTATGTAAACACCCTGTATAAAAAATAAAAAGTTTTACGTATCCTTATGGAAGAATGGTTATTAAGCTTACAACGAATGATTATTAGGCTTGATTATTAATGTTTCTTGTAGTTCAGTATTTTTTTTCATAGCTATGGAATGTTTGAAAATTAATGTTTATTTGTAATATAACATACATAATATTTGTTATTTCGATTATAATTTATATAAAACATGTTTGTAATACTAATAATACTATACCGTATACAAATTCTTTTACTTCTTTTAGACTTTGTTGGACTCATAATTATACTTTCTATACAAAGTTAATATTAATACTTCCTATATAATGTCTGTTAATACTCAAACTATGTTCCTAATATCTGACCAGTAACTTTAATTTAATTTAAGTACCAATATTTAAAAGGAAAATTGAGGAGTCAAATTATTAGCTACTTAGTAATATACTATGTAGAGGTTAATGGTATTTTACAGGACGAAGCGATATTTGTAGTTAAATTGGTTTATGAAGGAATCGGCCTGGACCTCATCTGGAATGTTGTTGCTCATAAGATAAGGAATACGTAAAAATCACTGGTACTATAATAATAGTTATAAAACTTAAAAATAAATAAAGCTTGCTTATCCCCACTGTTATAAAAAATATTACAGAAAAATAATTGAGTTAGTTAAACATTCACCCTATATAGGAAGAGTTAATTCGTAGTTACAAGTATCATACTGTGCTTTGAAATTTAAACAAACTATATTATTAAAACTTTATTTACCGTTACGTACCATCTAATAACATATCGGAATTTATATAATGAAATATATAACCTTTTCATATTTTCTCTGCCTTTGAGACTGAGGTTTTATTTTTAACAAATTATATGACACACGTAAGTGATAGTAATAGTAATAATTTGAGAATTCTTATTTAAAATCATGTATTAATATTTATAATTTATGTCCAGTCAATGTTACATAAATTATTTCTTTATGTTTTGCATTGTAAAATTTCATACGATTTTGGAAGTTCTTCACGTTATTTGGTACATTTGAATTATTTATATATTTTATTTTTTGTGTTTGTGATTGAGTTTTCATTGAGGCTATGTAACCACTATCCGCTAGACTGGGCAATATCGCAGTGTCAAAGTTTTACGCCCTGTCTGGACAGATAAACTGGAGCCTGGCATCACATATTGATTATGGTGGATTTTACTACATTAACCTTTGAGAATAACAACACTGAAATGTGTACACTCTCTCTTTACCCCCCTCTTTTGGGTACCATGAAAATGAGGGTTTCTTCTTGGGTCATTGCTTTACATACTGAATAGAGTGTAGTGTTCATTATTGTGTCAAACGACAACCTCCTTTTGACTTTTTCCTAAGCGGAATATTGTCAACAACTACTGTGTTACTAGGACATTTTAGGATTCAGATAAATTATTGATAATCATTTTATAGACATTTAATACTATTAAGAGACATTTTCTTTGATATTTAAAGCTTAAGTTTCTGACTTAGGCATACCGAAACAATAACATTGAACATTGAAGTATTGCATTCAAAGGATATTATTTCCATTATATTTTACATGAATTTTAGTTGCTCCAGGTTGTTAATGAAGAATATATTTTCTAGACGTTCACAATCGTTCATTGATTCAAGAAACTAGTAAAACTTCGTTTCGAGACCTCTAATCTGACCTCTTTTTCATATTAATAACTAACCTAACACATATCTACAATCACGGTGCGTTTTAAGTCAGGAACGAACTTATTTGTTAACTGCGTGCACTCCAACTATAAGAAGATGCACTTGATTAAATGCCAATTATTTGAACGGAACTAAATAATGAAATTTACAATACGATGTGCAAATAGCGGAACACAGTATCTATATTGTCTTGATTACTAAAAAATGGCAAATTACCCTAAAGTAATGTTCCCTTCCTAATTCTCTCTTCGTCAAAAGCGGACCTTACGATGAGAATGTATGTTAGTTCTCTTGTGTTTTTACAGTATTTAGGGGATGCTTAACGACGTAAAAATGTGTACGTAGCTATAAACTATAACACCCAATGAGATATTTTAAATAACTTTGTAGTTTCCTATTTTGCGAAAACATTTTTTTGACATACATAGTTATTTCATGTAATATTTTCCCTCCAGATATTTCACAAGTGCTAAAGTTTCGTACCTTAACATTCAATAATTAACCCTTAACTAGTCTGGCGATAAACAATAACATAACTACTCTGCTGGGGTCAATTCCGACCCCAATTTTTTTTAGGTTTGTATTGAAACACTTTGATTTAGAACACTCATATTGTATTTGTAGATAGTTATTCCTTATAAAACAATGTTAGTTGCGTTGAAACTAAAATTTACTAGTATATAAAATTATAATTACACATATATAATAGTCTTATAAAATAATGTTTTTTTAATTATGTGTACTAAAATGTCCCACAAAGTTAAAAATTTAACTTTTTCACATCAATCTCTTGCATATTTTCTTACTAGACAGCTGCTACATGCTACCTGAAAACAAATCACTCATCTTAGGTAACATATTTGCTGAAACTATGGCTTTGAATTTGATCTAAGTTTTTCAAGAATAAATATTGTGCTTGCTGTTTATATTACGTTATGTTTTACTGTTAATACTGAGGTATTTAAATCAAAGGGAATTTTTATCAAAACAGTTAGGATATATTGCCTGTTAAAATTAAGTCATAAATAATTATTATAATTAGGTTATTGTTACTTATAAATGTTAAACTTAAAAAAATTACCTGAAGTTCAATCAATCGGCGCAGGACTCGCAAACAGTCTCCTGTTCGCTATGAGCTTTGCACACTCCCTTTCCACACTGCGAGCAACAGGTCGGATGTTTTTGTCCACAACTCTAGGCCATATGTGACTTTGCCTTTTAGGTGGTAGAGGACGATGGTCTTCGTTGGCAGGTTGATGCTGCTGGATACGTGCTTGCCGACCTTCAACGTGACAGCCAGAAACTCGTTGCGCTGTTTCTTTTAGCTCCCGGGGAATGTTAGTCATTTGTGAGCGTCTAACAAGTTGGTTGTGAATAAGGCTTTTCCCTAAAGCCACAAGAAAAAGTCGCCGTGCTTCGCAAGAATCCGGTTCCACTGATTGGTATATGACGCGGGCATTGACACCTGCTATGTCCATCAATGCATACAAAATTGCCATTGGCCATCTTCTGGTACGGCGTCCAACTGAAAATTGAGCACACTTTTGGTCAAGAACATCTACGCCAACTTTTTTCGTGTTGTAGAAATCAATGATTTCAGGAATCTTTGCATGATGTTCATTGAGGATGCTTTTTTCATGATGCATCGTTGAAAGTAGTACTACTGATCTATTGTACTTAGGAACGTACGAAACCAGAGTCTTGTCGTTTGTAAAAGCAAATTTTGTTGACATTACAGGCCTGTTTTTGTGGGGTAAGAAGCTTTCAGGTATTTCAAGTTTATTACGCCTCATTGTTCCGACATAGGTTAGGCCTTTATTTTTCAACTGTATACTCAGCTCAACTGAAGAGAAATAATTGTCACCTGTGATGTTTCTATTAGTATTTTTGATAGGCTCTACCAGTGACAATACTTCAAGGGTTGGTTTGAGAAGATTACTAGGATTTGGAATTTGTCGGCAGCAATAAACTGATGCATTCAAACAGTAGGATGTCCTCGAATCAGCAAGGACATATATCTTAAGCCCATACTTGGCTGGCTTAGATTTCATATAAACCTTAAACTTTGACTTTCCTCTAAAGGGTACCAGCATCTCGTCTATTGTCAGATATTGTCCGCAAGAATAGTTAGATTTTGAGTTTTCAATAACTCTATCAAAAATGTATGAGATAGCTGCTAAAGGATCATTCACTTTCCTCTCTTCTCTTGTTTCGATTAAATCAAATCTTAGTGCATTTAGCAAAAATAAAAATCTCTGCTTAGCCATGACTGCTCTAAAAATATCACGGCCCGTTCCATCAGTTGCAAATAGTCCAGAGACATCTTCGTGGTTGGACTTGAAAACCCCCGCAAGATACACTAATCCCAAAAATGCCTCTAACTCAACTTTATCAAGATGATCAAAATTGTGACAATTCAGAGCTTTTTGTCCATAATTGGCAGACATTTCCGTGATTCTTTTATTTGTACATTCTAAAATAGTTTCTAATATACTATCATCAATAAGAAAACGAAAGAATGAAAGAAACTTTATTTCTCCAAAATAAGTTACTAAATTTACACCAGCATTATCAACAATAATGTTAACAATATATTACTACATAATATTAAACATAAGAAAACACTATTGAGAGTCTCGGATGCACGGGCTTGACCTGATACTTGCTACACACTATTTTCACTAATGTCATTCTCTGCTACAGTTTTTAACCTATCCAGACTGTACACACTCACACCCATATTTCCTGATAGATTAAAAGTTATAACACATTTAGGAGAAACAAAGAAAACCTCCAAGGCATTGCCTGTTTGGAGATATATTTATTGTACATTTCTGAATAAAAACGGCTTTTCAAACTGTACATAATTAAATACAGAAAGGGATTTATATAATTTAAATACACTTTTATATATTTAGATGTAAATCTCCGCGTGTTGAATCCTTTTCCTACAGATTACCACAATACATACTACAATTAAAGTTGAGACATTAAATGCTGCACGTTGGAGCCATTCCCTTAATATTTCGAATGGAACTTGATTTTATTTTTACATCGCTCTGTACAAACAAATTAGTAAATGAAATGATCAACTCGTTGTTAAAACAATTAAATTCCACTCACTCTCACAATCTCACATACATAACTGAATGGTGGACAACATATCTAGAAATAAATATAGTACTATGTACACAAACTAATAACAAATAACAATATAATATCAAGTAATAACAAAACGTAAAATAACAAGTAATAACAAAACATAACAATAACAAGTAATAACAAAACCTAATAATAACACACAGTAACAAACGTAACAGTAGCAAGCAATAACAAACATAGTAATAACAATTCTATCCTTTACTCTTTAAACTTAAACAGCATATTTTCTATATTTCTATTAAAAAAAGCCAATCCTTCAGGTATTTTGAGAAAACTTTGATTGAATTTTGATTCCTTACGTTCGAAGGCAATACATTGAACATTCGTGGTGCCAGATAAAAAAACATTTTGGTAATAAAAGTATTTGATGGCTTTGGCACAGGTAAGTCTTCTAAATTTCGTAATCTCAATTTATATTCATTCGTTAGCTTGAAATTTTTCCTTCTCATAAAGAATATTTTCAGTACCTTAAAAGCGTACATATACCTCAATGGCAAGATTTGTAGTTGTTTAAACAAGGGATAGCTTGACTCAGTTCTATTTCGTTTTAAAATCATCCTTATGAAGTGCTTCTGAGAGGTAATGATGGTTTTCAGATTTGAAATGTATGTTCCCCTCCAGCACGATAATGCATAATCCAATCTACTGTTAATTAAAGAAAAATATAACATTTTTAAAAGATCTTTGTCACAAATATTCCTTAAAAAATAAAAAATTCTTAAGACATTATTCATTTTTTGTTTTAATCTTGCCATATGTGTTTTCCAATTTAATTCTTTATCTAACCACAATTCCAAATATTTTAAAGATTCCTCCCTCACTACCAGCCCACATCCTAAATTGCACTTATCGTTTATACATTCCAAACATTTGTAAGTAATATCGTTTTTGAACTGTATATTTCCTCTTAAGGAAAAGTTTATGTATTTAGTTTTTTCGGGACTTAATAACATATTATTTTTTGTAAACCACCATCTGAGTGCCTGTAAGTCTAGATTCATCTTAAGCTCAATATCTTCCCACGAATTCTCAACGTAGCATAGAGCTGTATCATCAGCAAAAGAAGTCACATTGCTATAAAAATTTCCATTGCATAAGTCATCAATATATATTAAGAATAGCGTAGCTCCTAAAACTGACCCTTGGGGTACTCCATACTTTATCTCACCAAAATAGCTAACAATTTCATTGATTTTGACACATTGCTTCCTATTAGATAAATAGCTCTTAAACCATTTCCATACAACTCCTCTAATCCCACAATCATATAATTTTTCAAGAAGAATTTTGTGTTGAACTGTATCGAATGCTTTCGTAATGTCTAAAAATAACCCAGAGACCTTTTTTCCATCATTCATCCCATTAGCTACTCGGTCCATAAAATCGAGTAGAGCTGTCTCCGTACCCATTCCCTGTCTAAATCCATATTGCTTGTTTGCTAAAAAAAACATGTAAATTCAAGGAACTTCAGTAATTTTTGTTTCATATTTTTTTCAAATATCTTTGCGAAAGACGATAACAGAGATATTAGCCTGTAATTACTACAAAAACGTTTAGAATCTTTTTTATGTATCGGTATAACGACAGCCTCTTTCAATTTGTCTGGAAATTCTCCCGATGTGAAACTAAGATTTATAATATATAGTAAGACATTCGTTATTTTACTATATATTTCCTTAATAAATACTGAGCTTATTCCATCAAGACCTGGTGAAGTAACTGATTTTAGGGACGTAATTGCCAATATAAGGTCGCTTAGCGTTGCCGGTGACAAAAACATAGAATTTGTACTACACTGACGTTCAAAACAGTTTTTGAATTCCATATTTTCAAAATTAATTGGTTTACTTATTTTATTCACAAGTTCTCCAGCAATAGATAAAAAGTCATTATTAAATTCATTTGCAACTATTTCAGGATCATTTACCATGGCATTACCAACTTCTAGATTTATTACACTATCATTGATTTTTTTCTGTCCAGTTATATCCTTAATAATATTTCAGGTTTATTTAGAATTTATCCTTGCAATTTTTAAAAAGTTCCGTATAATAATTATTCTTGTTAGCTCTAATATGTCTTTGAAGTTTATTTCGGTACTCTTTAAATAGGTCGACATTCTTTTTGTTATTAGGATTTTTCTTTATAGATTTTAATAAATTATTTTTAAATTTAATTCGTTTACATATTTCTAAATCAATCCACGGTTTTAATTTAACTATGTCTATCTTTTTATGCTTTATTTCTTTTCTACACTTTGATATTATAGAACCCAATATCTCATAAAACATGTTAAAAGCACAAGATGCGTTTGTTTGGCTATAAACATAACTCCAGTCTGCTATCTCTAGAGCACAAATCAGCTGTTCTTTGTTAATGCGATAAGATGCCTCCCTGACCTTCTTCGGTGGCACAGGAGGGGCCCCTACTTTCATGCTCACAGCTGTAATGTAGTGGTCCGTAACACAACTGTCAATTACCGCTGCATCTAAGCTTAATTTATTTTGGTTTTTAATTTTGACTATAACATGATCAATACATGTTTTTGAATTCTCGGTAACCCGAGTAGGTTCATTTATTAATGATTCCATTCCATTACTAGCTAAAATTAGTTTGTAATCATCAATAATAGAACTGTTTTCCAACATGTTCATATTCATATCACCCATAATTATTACATTTTGATATAATTTAACATTAGGGTCCATTAAATAAGAATTTAATTCATCAGTGAATTTTGCACATGGATATTGATGTCTTCTATATATAGCAATCAAATTTACTTGACTTTCCATCACTTTAATAACAACTATTAATGCATCTGCTGATTTAAAATTTAGTGGCTTTGAATCAATTAAAGTAATACTATTGTGTATAAAAATCGCTATTCCCCCTGCTCTGTACTCTTCATTAGTTTTAATATGTAGAAGGTAATTTGGTATTTGATAAAACTGCGCCTCACTGTTTTGTATCCAAATTTCCGAAAATATAATGATTTTCGGCACACAAGGTAAAACAGATAACTCTGCAAGGTAATGGTCAAAGTTTGCCCTCATACTTCTAATATTTTGGTGTACAATAATTAGGTTAGAGCTTTGACTTAAAAAATCTATACTTTTTGTGCTACCCAAAGCTACGGCAATACAAAATTAATCCTAAAGTAAATTAAATACATAATTAAATACAAATAGCCTAAATACATTAATATATGCAGTGCATTTATACACTGCACACAGAAGTTGTTACAGATAAATATACAAATAAATAACAATAACAATAGGCCTACGCTTAACAAATTATAATATAGGTTACCTTGAAATGTAGTTCTAGATTTTATCAAGGTCAGCCCGGCATTTAACAATAGTCACAGGTCCATTATCCTCTTTTCTCAGAAATATTCTTCCACCTCGCACCCACAACCACTTGTAACCAAGTCTCTTTCTCTCCTCTCTCGCCAAAGCCAGCAGCCTCCTTCTCGCAGGGGTGAGTGACTCGTTCACATAAATGGTGTTGTCCGATGGTAGGCCTACGTGTCTGGTGGAAAAATCTCTCTTAGCTCGTCTCTTGGTCAGCAAGGCATCAGCATCTATTCTTCGCACAAATTTTACAATAATTCCAGGAGAGTCTTTGGAATTAGGCTTCTTCCCTAGAGTGTGGCAAGCATCTATCATGGAATCCTGGATATCCATGCCCAGGGCTTTCCCTACATCTTTCACTGTCTGTATAACATCGTTGTTTCCAACTGGCATTCCCTGTATCTCTAAAAACGCCAGGCACATAATGGGGTGTCGGGTTTGTTGGCCCTAGCATTGCCTTTCACGCCTGGAATGTGGGTGAGAATGTTGTGAGCTCTTGTCCGACAAGACGGGGGAGGGTCCAAACACCATTTAAATGGTGAAATATTTTTTTTATCATTGTTTTTTTCCTACGACCAAGGATGCATCTAACAGCAACGCGATTAGAGGGTGTATAAAATACGATGTTCTGACCTTGACTTTGCTGATCACTGTCGTTACTAGAAGAATTCAACTCATGATCTTCAACACCAGGTACCGGAACATAGTCGGGATCTTCGTCGGTGTCATCCCCAAACAACTCTGAGCCATTTCCATCATCTGAGTCTTCAATTGGTGGGCCATCTGAAGAGTTAGAACCTACATCGTCATCTCTGACAGGTTTGCATGTAACATGTCGCGTATTTCATCTTCTAAGAGTAAATTCTTACTAGTAGCCATTATGACAAAAACACATACTTACACAACCACTATTTAAGAACATTTAAACAAAAGTTTTCTTGATAAAAAGCACTGTTCAACCCTACAAATAAAAACACATTAAGAAAAATATTACATACGTAAATAGTCTGGTGGGGTCAAAACTGACCCCAATATGTTCGTAGCGGAAAACAGAAAGCCAGTAAAGCACAACACTACTGCCCTCTAGTACTGCCTAGTGAGCACTGAGAATACCTAGAGTAACAGCCGTCAGGCTGCCCCGGAAAGGGAATTAATGGTAAAAATAAAATCCCTGGGGTCAAATCTGACCCCGGCAGACCACTTAAGGGTTAAGTATCTTGGGGGAAGAAATGTATATATTCTATATATTCCATTTAATTTAAGAACTAAATATTAATATAAAATCGAGATTTAAAACCATATTGTCTTAATATTTTGGTAACAATCAGTATAAGTAACTTGTGGGATCTGCATTTACGGATATGACTTCGGTTAGTGTCTGTCTTTCTACCTATCTGAAAAATTTTTACTGCGAGGTATTTAAAACTTGGCGTTAGTTTTATACTCATTAAACGGATAGTAACTAAAAACTAAAAATGCATCACATTCCGTTTCAAAAATTACTATTTATCTTTTGGCATATAATATCACTAAAAACCACTACAAATACCACGCAATTTAAAAAATGGCGCTTTGCTAAAAATCAAAGGATATAAATGATGAGATTATGTTGATGAATTGTGAAGTTGAGTTGATAAGTGTGAAAATATATGTATATATTTGTATAATATAACCTGTTTATTTAAAAGTGTGAGTTGTGAGTACATACTAATGACTTGCAAAAACATTATATGGATATAAAAGTGACAATTTTACGTATAAAAAGCAAAATCACAAAACACTTAAACATAACGCCCAATCATATCTAAAATGAAATAAACAGAACTTCGTTATGTTATGATAACGGAGGAGTAAACGTAAACAACTATTGTTAAAATACGTTCATAATAGAGTGATTGACTCGGAGTGGGTACTCTAGCTTGGAGATTAGTTGTCTTTTAAAACAGTACAGCCTTATTCAATCTCATGCTGGAGGATAAATATGAAGGCATACTTGAATACTTAATGTATGGGGTTGAATCAACTCAATTAGTTATTCACAATACATTCGTTATAGAGTGAAGGACTCGGAGTAGGTACTCTAGCTTGGAGATGAGTAGTGATTGTTGTCCCTGAAAACAGTGCAACCTCATTCAATCTCATGCTGGTGGTTCAATGTGAACGCACACTTGAATATTCAATTTATTGGGTTGAATCAACTTAATTAGCATTTATCATCGGCTAGTACATTTTTAAAGGACAAAAAACAGTCATTTTAATGTTTAGGAATGTTTTTTATCTAAAGATACGATTGTAATAACAGGTATTATGAACTTGTCTATACAAGAGGAAAGCTATGTTTATACATTAATTTACGTTATAACGGAGAACTATTCAAGCTAGCTCTTGAATTTTTAATATTTGCAAGAGAACATAGTTACATAAATATGGTTTAAATTGTTTAAGGATGGCGGTTCTGTGAAATAAGTGTGGCGGATTAAACAGAATTTATAAAATCTATACATTTTCTACGGATAGTATATAATAGTTTTTCAGCAGGTGAACATATTAAACTTATTTTTATAGTACCTATTTTTACTGGTGTTATTCTATTGAAGACTAAGAGTAAGTTAAATCACACGTGAAAACCGTATATTGACATATTAGTTTAACCTCTTTACTTTTGAATTTAATTCAGACTAACCTTATTTTACAATCACTACGTGTATGAATACAAATGGAATTACTCTCGGTTCTTTCCAAGCTTTGTACATGTCTTCTATATGTTGCAACTGAAATATTAAATTTTAGTGAGTGGTAATCAGTAATTACTGTTCTGGAAGTAACATGGCTACAATATTATAAAATTGCTATATTTAATTGTAGCTACGCTATTTCATACAATATTATTTAATTATTTATCATCCAAACTCGAGCTTTAAGACACATTAGCATAAGATTATGCATGCCCATCCCCTTTTATCATTTTTTTGGGGTTATGACGCTGAAGATTCACGATCGAGAATTTATGAGTACAAATCTTACACTCATATTAATTTTCCTCGAAAAATGTATAATCATGTTACTGTGTATGAGATTAAATTTCTTTCACATTTCGCATTATATCTATTGATGTGGTCAAAGTTGGTAGTAAGGAAATAATTTAGAAAATGGCCCAGTTTTATATTATTAGAAAATGATATAGCTTTTATTGTAATTGTTGGGATAAATTGTAATTAATAATATTATATTTTTCTTCTAAACTTATAAGAATTTCTTATTTTTCCCTCTGGTTGAATATTTCCACACATATTTCGAAATGTTGCATTAATGTACACTTTCGGTTCATTCATGCACATCAGTTTCAGAGCACCAGATACAAAGAAGTGATCATTTGGAAAGGTTTTTTTTTAAGTACTATTTAAAAATTTAGGAGGAAGGCATGCAAGTTTGTTTATCCTATGTGTCCATGTACATACTTTTTCTCCATCACTTACAGCTGAAAGTCAATAATTATTTTCTTTTAGTACAGTTCTGCAACTAAAACTAGTAAGAATAATTTTGAATTTATTACCTCAGTAATTAATACAACACACGCTAAGCTAAGTCAGGACACACTGGATTAGTTAGGCGATATTTACCGTAACGCAAACTGTCTGCACTGTTATTGGAAATTCTCAGTGTAGTAGAAACTACTGGATATGATGTTGTATGATGTTCTAACTACATGCAAGGTATTTTATTCGTTTGGTCTGTTACAGGTATATATCACTGTCGTGATTTATTTTAATTAGATCATACATTATTATGATACTGGGGAATATATTGGTTTATATAAAATTAGTCCATGTACATTTACAACTAGAATATTTATTTAAAGTAAAAATGTAGCCCTTACATTTGTATAAGTTTTATTAAATATGTAATGAAATAATCTAATGTTTTACTTCTTAAATTAATGGTGATACACTTCTGAAAGCTGAAGAAAACTTAATCTTAAAATAAAAATTATATACTTTTTTGTGTTCCAACTTATATATATTCATACACTGTTACCTAAATATTTTATTTAAAATCTTATGTACGATAAGTGGAAGGTTGGATGCCATATGTTGCAGTGGCAGCCTTTTATCGATATTATATATTATAAATAAATTATAATATTTTGAATATATTTTATATGCACACAAGTTATGCTAAAAGGATTGACCCTCCATACTGTAACCTTGTAAGTATCAAGTGCAAATGCAAAAATATAATATCGAAAATAATGTAACAAATGTAAAGAAATTCTACCCATGTACTTGTCACCTAACACATTCAAACTCAGGGCACTGGCCTTCTATATAATGAACTTAGAACCTCCTCAAACGAATGCCATTTAGTTTTGGTTCCACTTGTAAGTCCCAAATGCTTGAACTTTATATCAGTAAGTTAATGTTTTAGGGCTTTGAAAGACGCAATTTCTTCTAATAGCAATAAACTATATTATTTTTAATATTTCTAATTTTTTCAAAAATAATTACATAAAAAATATTTTTTAGTTACGTTTTTGGGATAGTTTTTCAACATTGCGGTTAAGAGCCAATAATTTATAAAGCATAAATTAATGTTTACAATTTGTCCTATTTGATCAGGTTTATATGGTTTAAAGATTAAATTTAAAAAGGAAAAAAATTCAGCTTATAATAAGGTAGAACGCAACCATTTGTAACCTTCCATATGACTTGTATTGAAGCCCAATTATTGGTAAAAATATAAATAAAAAATCAATGGTTCTCTATATTAAAACCCTTAGTCGTTACACTATATTCAGTAGCCATATTGATAACACCGTATGGTGTTTTATTACGGCAGCTTTATTAGAAGCGTGGAGAATTTATTCTATAATGGAAGGTCTCATGTTTTAGACCTAAAAAGACGACATCTCCCTTGTGTCTACGTTAAAATGTTCTGTATAAACTCCCCGTTGTCTTGTTACTAGAAAAGATGCAGCGCGAAAGACTGTCTCCTCATCTCTAGCAGACATATGTCTCTTTTCATATATAACCAGTCTAAAATGCCTCATAAAAACATGACTATTTTATTCAAATCTCACACTAACTTATTTACGTAGAACTACATTGGATAAATCATTTTGTGACATAGACTTTATTAAAAATATGCGCTTGTACAAATATTACTAAATGCTACAGTAGGATTGGCTAAAAATTACTCAGCACCGAGTAATAAAATGAATTTATACAAATATATACACGATTGGTTGATATGAATCTACCGTTAGATTGTAACAGAATGGTTCCTTCAACTAATGCCTTAAACCTAAGAAATCGAATAAAAATAACGAGTATAATACACTTTAAAGGTGATAAGCCCGAGTTGACAAAACTATTTGTTAATGTATAAAATAAAAGAAATATAAAATCATTAACAATCACGACTGATATCAATATTGATAACTAAGAGTATTCTTAATTTTATACAATTCTTCCTGTTCGAATTCTAAGAATACTATCTCTACCAGCGGTTTGTAGAGACTTACGAATGAAATCTGAAAGAAGAGATAAAGATAAAATATGAAGCTAACGAGAAAAAGCTTTTTGGAAATATGAGATGGCTTGTTAGAAATAACGAGGCTGGTCTAGACGTGGAAATAAGGAGAAATTAAAATATAGCACCTACGGAAGTTATACATTTAACAAAAAATGGGAATACACGAGACTAATATAATATTAAATGCAAAGGTAACATGAAAAAAGAACGCTTAAAAACTGTAGGAATCAACATAGTTTATGATTTACAAATGGGTATATTGTGAGGATGTCGAGATAGACATGATTATAGTCAAAAATGAAAATATTAGGGACTAAAGACAAAGAGGATTAGCTGGAAAAACGCAGAGGGAACGGAGTTTTACTAGGTTCAGAAGACGAGGAAGGAGTTGTAAAGCTTCTGCAGAGACTAAGTTTATAATGCGATTAGGAAATTCAAGTTTAGGAAACCAAAGTCAAAGTGCATGAAAGAAATATAAATGATAGGATAGAAGTAGGTAAAGCCTGACATTCCCCTCTCTCTCATTCTCAAACACCCTTGCTCTCATATTTCTTTCTCACTAAAGCAAAGGTAGCGATATGAACCTCTGATGGAAAAGCAGTAAATATAACTCAACTGTAAAGTGTTTTAAACATTTGACATTAGAATATTAAACTAATGATCTAAGGAAAATATTCATAATTCCATTATATATCATCCTCATTAAATTTAATTGTAATTTATGAAACCTACGTATATTGAAAATTGCATACTCCTTTACGGCTGTTAATATTCAAATGGCAATTGATGGGTATTTATGTAGCATAAGTACTTTATTGACGTTCAAGACATGTTCTACTCCTCCGACACGTACCCTGATATTCTCCTGAGTTTCACCAAAAACGATAATACAGTTTTACTTATATATTATCTGTATAAAAGTACTGCCACTGACTTGAAATTTTACCTACAAAAGTAGATTAATGTATTACTATCCAAGGTAAGTCCTGGAACTACTACATAATATATAAACTAGTGGTAATGCATACTTAACCCTGAATTTGTGAACTTACTTTCGTAGTTCATTATACACAGTTATGCCAACATGATTAAAAATAAAATGAGAAGCCCTGTCTATGTAACACAATGCCATACACAAAGTACAAAGTATTAAATTTATAAATATTTACAAAGTTTTGTTTTAAAATTTATAATATACTGATTAGAATTTTATTTTATTAAATATATTGTATAACAAAGTTCACTCACTAAAAAAATATACATCCAATTAATATCTCGTATTCCCAGATTACCATGATTCCTATATTGAGCTTACATTTTATGTAAACTATATTATTATAATTCGTAACTTGGTTATAAGTTTGTGCGTACTTCATAAAATATCAAATTTTGTTTAATGTCTTCGATGTAATAGAACAATGGCGCAGTGTAGTGGGTACGGCGGCTAAAACAAGATAACCAGATGAAGCAAAGTCGATCGTGAACGCTGCTTGGATAGATGACCGCTGAGCGATCCTGTCCTTGCAAGCAGCCCGCCTACCCGGCCATTGGTGGTGGTTCGGAAGTCTCCTTTAATCCGTTGGTCCCCAGGTTAAGTGTTAGAGAGGGCTTTTTAGCTCTAACTTCGCCTGGTAAAATAAGACATTCTTTACTTTACTTTTAATATGCCATTGAGTATTTAAAATTATTTAAGTTATATTACGGTGAATTATTAATGAAAATGTAAATAATGATTTTGCTATTAAAACAAATGTTATTAAACTTATGTAAATTTTATCAGCATATTACTAGGTTATAATCTTGGAATTCGTGTTTTAAGTTAACTCTTGTACAGAAAAGTGTAATAAGTAAAAATAAAACATGAAGGTTAAATTAGTTATTATTTTACTACATATTAACTAACTATTTTTTTAGTTTTAAATTTTCTTTATTGTGTGTATTTATCATATAACATGGGAGATAACGTAAACGAAATCAGAAAAAGTCCTGTGCTCGTTGCTAATTCTGCTGTATAAGTGTCAACTAAAACTTACAGAAACCGCAAAAGAAACAAAAACGCAAAATGTATGAAGTTTAAAATGACACAGATTTACCAAAAGGAGATCCAGCAAAGTAATCCATAGGAAACAAAATAGACCTTGAATATCATTATTAGCGCAGAGAACATTATCCTAAAGATGAATTAAGATAAAAAGTAGAGTTTCATATATGCAAGACGCGTTAACCGGTTACATTTTGTTGTTGAACTTTGTAAGATCTTCTGTAAGATATAAATCTTACAGAAGATTCATAAATACTATATATTTTATTCTGAAACGTTAGTGTGGCAATAGAATATTTTTCAAAAAGACACTACTTATCTGTATAAGTTGAGTAACTATGAGGGACTAAATCAGTGCCATAAAACGCACTTGTCAGGAGAAAATGGCAACAAGCCAAACAGCAGTGTCACGTGATGTAATTCGCGACCATTTCTCTTCTCTTACGAGAACATCCGTGTATTTCCACCATGCGGTGAGTGGGAACAGCACAAGGTTAACAGCTCTGATATAAGCTTATTCATAAAGCTGCCTCTTTATGAATAAAGAATCACTTGGCAATAAAGTGGGATTAGTTGGTAATTTTGAAGAGATTAAATATTCACGTTAGTAATCAAGTATAGGTTTTCCATTACTTTGATTTACGACTAAAACATGTAGTAGTAATTTGATGAGAGAAAACTATAAATTTACAACCAATAGGTTTAAATACGCTAGTTGGTACACTCTAGTGGTGACTGAGAAAATTTCCTTGGCCATCTCGTTTATAATTGCTGCTACGTTCTACCTATAGAACATGGCGTAGTTTTAAAACTAATTAAACGTAGATATAGTTACACTGTGCACTGTAATGTGTATTGTATATTTATTTTCAATCTTAAACGAATTTTTTTAAATATTTTAGAGCAATTATTAATCTATTTTAGATCTCATCACTTCTTTCCTTCATATAAATATGAATGCTAAGTAATTTCGTAATATTATATAAAGTTAAAACACACACACAAACACACACACACACACACACACACACACACACAGGAATAAATATTACTGATATATTTTACAAAAACTACATTACCATTTGTAATTTCTTTTTACAGATATCATCACTAAGAGAAATTACAGTATAGTATTAGTAATGTGTAATCCAAGGCTGCGTTATATGGAAGGTGTAATAACACATACCAGTGCAACAATTCCTCTGTCTATTGCAAATGAGCATCATTTGGGTTTATCACGAGTTGAATTGATCCCAAGTAGTAAACATGCGCTCCTCTTGTGTTTATTAAAGCACGAGGTGATATCAGATGGAAGAAGTTAAAAACACTTTGGTGAAATATCATGTACCTAGGTATTAAACTCGTTAATGACGTAAGTGTACATTTGCAGTAGTGTAAGAACTTCTGTTCATATTTCATTATTAACATAATACACAAAATACGTGTTCAAAAGTCTTCCGCGGATATATTTCCGCTACAGAGATGTTTAATTATAGCGACATTCAGCAGACTCAATGTTACATGTAGTTCACAGTAATATGTCGCTGGTGTCTTGGATTACACATTTACACAAACTCCGTTCACTTGATAAGTCAATATTATTACAATGATACTAGTTGTAGTTATAAGGAAGAATTTTTTTACTTACAATGTATATCAAAAAGTAAATTAATGCATGAACTTTACTATCTACTAAAACTAACTACTAGCAATAGAGCAGTGCTTAAGTAGCAAAGTCTATACACAAAAGACAATATAAATATACCCGCATTAGTTTTTTTTTAAATTTACTAAAATCTGTTAACTTTGTCATACCCATTATGAAGTTTCCGATACCTTAGCTATGAATAATATTGGGAAGAAAATCATATAACTTGATTTTATCCCTTTTAAGTTTATTATTACGTATGTAAAAATTAAGTGTGAATTAATGCCACCCACAATTGTAGCATATATTATACGCGCTGATGTTCTACATAGCATGATTAGGCTGTTATATAGTTTATTATTACGTATGTAAAAATTAAGTGTGAATTAATGCCACCCACAATTGTAGTATATATTATACGCGCTGATGTTCTACATAGCATGATTAGGCTGTTATATAGTTTATTATTACGTATGTAAAAATTAAGTGTGAATTAATGCCACCAACAATTGTAGCATATATTATACGCGCTGGTGTTCTACATAGCATGATTAGGCTGTTAAGGGTCATAAATATTACAAAGTAATAAAATTATACTTACATGAATATGTACATTTAGTTCAGCAATCAAACCAGGGAATAACTCGAAGCATAACATATCTGGGTTAAATGCAGTAACCATCATTTTTTAAATTTCGTACAATTATTTTATTTCGTATCGTCTCTAAAATGGACTCAGTTTATTTTAAAACTCCAAACTACATATATTGATTGTTAGTTAAAAATGCATATCACCATTTAAAGTTTTTAAGATTGCAGATTTTATTCCTCCTAATTTCCCTCTTGGTTGATTATGTACTACAGCATACATGTAATGTTACCATATACATTGTGTCGCGTAACTAGTTAAATCTTTGTAATAGTTAAATAATTACGTCCCAATAATGAAATTTAAACATTTCACTACGTTCTTAAGACAATAGTGGATTAATTTTCAGATATAAACATTCTAGTTAGGTACCTGGCCTGATTACCGACTGTCAACATGGCATTCCCCTGTCTAGTAAAGGGGTATTATCTTATAACACATAATGGTACCATGAAACGATTCAGGTGTTTTGTTCCAATGGTATAACTATTTATTCTAACAGGCAACAAGTTAGTGCTTTTAGTTCTCAACGGCAGAAACATAATTTTATCCTTAGCCTTTTCAGAATAGTTTTTTCCCAAAAAAAATAAGTAAAGTCTGATTGGTATAATCTTCTTTAATAAGCGTTTTTTTATAGATCATTTATTTGGTAGAAACCTGTGACCGTGTAGTAGTTATTTAGTGGTTCCAATTTATAACAGTATAATTACTTTACTCTAGGCATTAAATCTCATAATAACGAAAAGCAAAGTTATACCAAAGGCTAATTAATTATAAACAATTATTAATTATCTACAAGTAGCACGGTGAGATTTTATTGATCTCCATTGTGTCGGATAGTATTTGTAACGCTTATTTTGTAGACCTGTAAACATAGACTAATTACTAAGAATAATTATTAATTATCTACAAGTAGCACGGTGAGATTATATTGATCTCCATTGTGTCGGATAGTATTTGTAACGCTGATCCTGTAGACCTGTAAACATAGACTAACTACTATGAATAAGTATAATTCATAACGGTGATCAAGTTTAGTTTTTAACTTGATTTGTCCGATTATAAACTGCTAAATTAATGGTATGGACCTGGCTATGAAGAAATAATTAAACACTGAAATCCTAAATCAATGAATAATTTATAGGCACTTTAACTCCAATGAACGTGAAAGCCTGAGTTTATCATCGTCTTTAAAAAACTTACCAGCTCGTTTAGCATATTTTAATATTCAATATGAAGCGATATAGTCGCCGGTACTGCACTCTAAACTTACTTCACCTGAACCAATATTATGTTGTAACAGTTGTCATTTTAACCAAATTTCAGCAAATTTTCTTCTATTTTCTTTCCTTAATTTTATCAATATTAAAAGTATACTGTTTATTACTTTGTTTAGATGAATTTGGACAAAGATTTCTCATCATGACAACAGAGCTGGAGGAAATACCAAAAATCTATTTATCGACCAAACGTGCTGGTATACGAACATTTTAGTACTTTAGGAAAGTATGCTTTAATATTCGTAATGAAAATCACGTTAAGGCTATTTTTACGCCTGTAAAAGTAGAATTATATTATATATTTTATATATAATATAAAATATATTATATATATAAATATTATATATATATATATATAAATTACACACAGTATAATAATTTTGACACAACATAATAAGTTAGACAATACAACCAATTAATATATTATTTGGAATTTAGGGCTTTTAGACATTCAAATTAGAATAAAGTAATTAATAGTAAAAATATCTAATCACCCAAAAAAGGCAAGGAGCCGTGAACTTCTGTAAAAAAATTGGGAGGATAGAAGTGGAGTTTGATCCTTATGACGCAATTCTGTATACAAATATTAAGACGGAAAGACCCACATCATCCTCAATTAGGCCACGCACTAGCTTATACAGAATTGTGAGTTTGAAAATAGTTCTCCTTAGGCCATGGCTCTCGAATCCAAACTGAGTACGGAACTTACCAATGGAATCGCGTACGTGAAAATATCTATACTGTTTATTTGATTAATTACGATATATCTTAATTTTAAATGAATTAAATATAATTTTAAATGGTGGAATTTGTACAGAAAATTAAATGGATTAATTCAATGTTCAGACTTTTTAGAAAACCAAAACATACAAAGTTAGGACAGTTCTTCGTGATTTGAAATTAAAATTCATTCGTCAAAAGTTAAATAAAGTATAGTCTGGCGCTCTTACAAAATCTTACAAAGATAAAATATACAAGTTTATTAACCATCAAAAGATTCTTCAAGAAGTATTTCTCAATCTTCTAGAAATATCTCGACAAATACTGTAAATGCGATTTAAATTTACTTTAAAAAGATCTAATACTACAATTGAATATGATTGAAAATAAAACTTAAACAGGAAATTGCAACAAGTAATATAATATATAAAATCTATAAACTTTACTGCTGACAAATTCATTACTTAACCTTTTGCCTTGTCTCTAACAAAGGGGCTTAGTCATTGCCCAGTTGTCGATGGAACTACGTTTAATCTACGTGACATATATTTTTAATATATATTAATATTTAAAAAATATCTTGATAAGGTATATAAATTGAATTACATAAAACAGTGCTACTTTTCATCCTGGACCTGGCAAAGAATTTTCTAAAGTACTTGAAGATTGTAAATGTTGTTGAAATTACACTTTGTCTAATTATATATCCCATGATTGTACTTGTTGAAGTTATGCTTTCTTCGATGAGAGAGAATTAAGCATTATACGATGATGAAGAATTCCTGATAATACCTAAATTCATTGAATATTTTCTAATGACAGTATACATTTTGGTTAATATTTATTCAGTAATTAAATAACATAAAACATATCATTGATTGAGCACTACGAGTACCAATGAGTCAGGCTTGTTATTGACTATAATTAACTAATTTACAATATTGCCTTAATAGCTCGGAATGGACGTACTAAATCACACAGATATACTCTACGTGTTTCATAAACGTGTTTCACTGCCACGTGGTGAAAATCACCTGCTTGAGTGGAGTTTAAATTACTCTGTAGTTTCAAACACTGAATGCGGAAACACTGAGTACCGATTTAGACACGTGTACCACCAATTGAAAGTTACTTATTCAGGATGGCAATTTTTTATTCCGTTTGAAGCGTAATTAATGACCATATTATTGCTAATATTTTTTATTTAATAATCAGAAAGGTATAATAGCTGTTGGTCTTCATGATTGCTTTTAGTATTCATACATCGTGTGATAAGAAATTGAGTTCTTCTAGAAAAACAGCTGTGGATTTCATTATTCGGACATTAATTTATTAAATTATAACATTTCAAGCTTGATTTTAGACTTTTGAAAAAATGTATTTTAGAACATACAATTACGCCAGCAAGGGGTTTTAAAATGCAATATTTTGACTCTGCGTTCATTGTATATTACCTCTTCTGTGAGAACCAACAGTCATTTACAGACATAACATGTTACAGTACAATATACATATAAACTGATATTACATGAATATACGTGTGTACTATATATAGTTGAAACTTAAAAACCTGAATTTAAATTTTGTCTTTAAAATAGTTAAAATTGTAGATATCTTCTAAAATATATTTTTATTTCACCGTAAAAGACTGCGATCAATCAACGTAATATCTTATTGAATTTTTAGCTTTACATAATAAATTTTGGATATCACAATTATTCTCTGCTAATGGATAGCATTAGTTTCTGAAAACCATCCAGGCATTATTGACGTATGCTATTAATAATTCTGTTGCATCTGAAGTGCTCAATACAAAATTTAAGTTAATATACCCCTCACACTTGCATTAATATTAAAAACCCTCCCCGTTACGGTCATTAATTTGATGCGGTGCGGATTCCCTTTATCTGTAATAAGTTCCTGTAACATAAGTTACAACTCTGTAACATAAGTTACATTTTCTCAAAAATGACTAAGTCTATTGTTACATTTCTTATTCATTACATATATATTTTTTGTGTATGTGACTGTCATACATAACTTGAGTTATGTCTAAGTAGTTCTACCAAAAAATAACTAAGTTGTTAATATATCCCCATAATATCTAAAATATTCCAATGTTTTTGCAGTTTTTTTTGTTTAACTAAATAAATTAATATAAGACTATAAAATTAGTGTTTGTACAAATTTACATACATATTGTGTAAAGATTTCAACTCTATATCATTATTAGTTACAGAGAGAATGTACCTTTTGTCTAAAAAATAACAGTTTGCGGAAAACAGCATATTACTACAATCATTAATTTTTTTGCCTACCTAATACACTTCACCACCATATGAAGGGTTTTCTTCGATATGTTCTTCAAGTTTTATCTTCCTTACCATTTCCTTTCTTCCAGATTGCCTCAAAAAGTCAGAAATACAATTTTCAGCCTTGCGTATACGCTCACTATCCAAAATCATCATCACAGAAATTCGCTGACTTGGTTCAATAAACACTGATTTCAAAACTTTGCATTTTGTAATGTCAATATCATTGTAAATGGCCACAGGTTAAAAAACACAAAATTCTAATGTTTAAAATGTTTTTAAATTTTTTGGGTGCTCTGGCCCATATAACACTGTTGGAACTCTCGTTGACATTTTGTATTTTGCCGTGAGTATATTTATGCAACAAACATTGACTGACCAATGCTTTGAAGATATGTTTTATTGCATTTATTATGGCTTCATAAAATATGTCTTGTGCTCATACCCTTTGCCATCAGCTTGGGCCTTATTGAACTTAAGCCAATATTGTTTACCTTCGAAGCACAATCGATGATCCGAAACCTCATCAGAGGATTGTATGTGATATTAAAACTACGCATAGAACTACCTAATGCTGGGTTACAGTTTTGAGGCACTCCTTTCTTCTTACTAGGACCTCAAATGCTCTTTCTAATTTTAGTAATCCTAAATGTAAGTGTTAGCATGAAACAACAAATCCTGTTTTAGAACAAAAAACCTTTGTTGCAGTAAACAGTTGTGTGTAACATTTTCACAGCCTCAATCTAAAAAATAATTTTTCAAACTCCAAAGTTCTAAATTATTCATTGCGCTCGACAGACTGCGAATATGGCCCGGCTATCGTGTTGCATGAGGCCGTATTAGAAGAGGTATGTTCCTCGTAATTCCTTGGAATTTACCTTGATCAAGGTTTGATATGGAATTTTCATATCAATTACGTTTGCTCCAAATTAGCCTCAGGCATTTATGTGCTGAGGTCTCTAGCTAAATACTGTCCTATTCAGGTTATGATGACAGCTTATTATGGCTTGATCTATCCACATCTCACCTATGGACTAGTGCTGTGGGGTGTATGTGCAAGTAACCAATTTTAAGAGCGTTCAAGCTTCAAAAACAAGTGATACGCAACATTGCAAAATTAAAATTAAGAGAGTCGTGCAGGCCAGTTTATCGTATGCTTAAATGCACCTTAACCCACGGACAGAATATTCACTCGTACGAGAAAAGGGGTAGAGGAAACTACCGAACCAGGAGACACAGGACGGTAGTTCATGAACGTTTGTCCTCACAGGCAGGAGTTCATTTCATCAACAGCTTGCCAAATTAAATTAAAAATTTGCCAATGGATAAAGCATTTAAAAATCGTTTGAAACGCTGTTTAGTGTCCAACGCTGTTTATAGCGTGAACGAGTTTATGGCGTATAACTAGGAGACCGCACAGTCAGAAGACTTACTCTCGAATTGAGGTTGTAAAAATTGTCAATGAATGGAGCGGAGTGAGTGTCAAACTGCATGTATGATTGAGAGTTCGATGTAGCATGTGTGTCAAAATTATTAGATACTTGACGTTTGCTATACAAATGTACATTTGTCTGGGCAAAAAATACTTGAATATTGACTATAATGTAGAAGGAAAACTTTTTATGGAAGACCTTCCTTTGTATTTATTTGAGTGTAGGTATCAGTGTTAAACTGCAACAAATTTGAAAAATAAGAGATTTATGTCGTTAAAATATCATTCTAATATCTAATATGGCTGAAAAAGATAAATTCCAGATATTATTTTGTATATTCTCGTTTTTTTAAATGGTGAGGACATGTGATGGATCTAGTCTACAACACTAACCAATATAAACTTGTTCAAAACATCCCTACCCATTTATAGTTTAATGTTTGTTAATGGAGATTAAAATTTGAGAAGATAATGAAACTTCTTCGGACATTTACTACTGTCAGAGTAAATGACAATAATTTAAAAAAGGTAAATATAAAATATCAACTGAACATATAAGTGTATTAATCCAATGCTGAGCTAGAGTACCGTTTTTAAAATTGAATCTAGAATGAAAAAAAAAGATTCACGTTCTTCTCTCATTTGTTACCATCTTATTTTTGCCCTATGATTCGCTTTTTACTATTGGTTACTAGTTATTTATTCATGCTTGGTTATTAGTGACAAATCAAGAAATTTAGCAGTTTGCAGATTTTGAAACATAGTGTTATCGATTTTATACATTACTAAAATATGAGATACATACTCTATCTCAACATAAACTTAAAACATATTATAATTCGGATATGTGCGACTGATAGCAGACATCGATAATTGTACACGGTGCTTTATTAGTGTACAGGACTCAAAGGAATGTGCAGGATATCTACAATTGTCTGTGTTACTGTAGCATTTTCTACAATGCAAAATAACAAAATAATTAAAAAATTGTTATTGAAAAAAATATTTTATAATATGTGTAAATTTGTCAAAACATAAGTAAAAATAAATGGGTTCGCGAATGTACGAATAGTAAAGAGACTTGACTTTGATCACAGGTTCATATAGGGATTGTACAGTTTAGAATTAATTATCCAGCTTTGTGATTGGGTAGTCAGAGGTCAATCAAGGGCATCGGTAATGAAGTAGTTTTGCTTAGAGAAGGGGTCGGTAAATAAACTCCCACATGCTAATCACGGTATCTTTTTTTGTGTCCAGTGGTAGCAATTTGTGGTTTTCTGGTTGTCGTTTTCTCTTACACAATCTGCATGGGATTTTTTGAATTATTGTATTACTTTCATACGAAGGGAATCAAGAGCACAGGGATATCTCTAAATACCTATTGCAAGTTTGCGAGATAATATGTTTTTGCAAGGATTTTCAAGTAAAATTATCAATTTTATTATTACTTAAGGGTAAGTTGATATTGAAAGTTAGTATAAAACAGTTAGAATCAATTTAACACATCGAGATATTAGGTTGTATTAAATATATTTTGGTGGAATTAAGTTTATTTACACTTTTCACTTTGAATCTGTACCATCGCTAAAAAGAAGTGGCAAAAGCGGTGCAAAAGAATTTGCAGCAAGTTTTGAGTTTTGTTTATTTAGCACATAGTAGAGAAAAACATATTGTATGTTGAATGAAATGACATATATATTTTTTTATGCTAAACTTTTAGATTCAATCTGATTTTGAATTAAGAAGTTAACTTTAATTTCATTACTTAAAATTAAAAACTAGTAAAATATTCTTGAGAAAACTTTCACAGGAAAGTGGTCGTGAAAGAATTCCGGAATGAAATCTAAGTATCTAACTAATAAAAGAATTTTTCCACGATTGAAAATTTTAATCTGAAGTTCATTAAGAAACCATCCTGTCTATCTATACCTAATAATAGATGTGCTAAACATCCAACGTAAGAATCATTTAAATATATTTTGTAGGTTTAAGGATCTTTCTGCAGTTACGTCTCCTACAACAACCATGTCAGTTGAGTCCTTAGATGCCGCCTCGAACTCACACGCTCTATAACGAGCTGAATGTTCTTATCATATTTATAGTACAATCAACATAAATTACAATAAGATTTGGAGAAAACAATGTTCGACTTCAATAATTAACCTAAATTTCAATATATTATTATGTAAGTTAGGGATTTTTATTTACCTTTTACAATAAATAAGCAATTTCAGAGATCGTATACTTGTAGGATTTATTTGGACCCAAATTTGAGAATTTGCTTCTTAATGTGATCTTCACACAAGAACGCAGGTGTAATTTTCCTTGGCTACTGTCTATAAAAATAATAAAACATCATTAATAAATTGTTCAAATAAAATTATTAATTCACGTTACATTACTGTTAAACCATCGTTAGGAAGTTTACAACAGCAAAATTTTTTTAAAAGGTACAGATTCAAATATAAGATTGTTTTAGTTAGAATAATTTATTACCATTTCTTTCCTTATGTAGGGAAACGTACTTTTTATTTTAGAATAACATAAACGTAAAATTTTAGAATTCCTTCGATGTTGATAAAATCCTTGGCAGTCCGGGATGATATGCCGAGGAAACTATAACTAAACTCAGTCACGGTATGCGTTTTATGATGAAATAAGAGAGGAGATATGTCTTCAAGTAAAACTACATGAAACTACTTGATCTAGGCCACTAGTATACCAGAATTTAAAATTGTATTAACTTAATCCCATATATTACATACCCTTTGCCCTTGTACCAATGCATAAGGGGTCTTATTGTTTCAGATATCACGTTGCGATACCACAGAAGTCCTGACATTGATTTCCTTGTTAGTATCTCACTTCCGCTTGTACGGGTGTAATGTGTGATTGTGTTATTGGCCTTTGTACATTGACAACGCCTAAGTTTATTACTCTCCGGGATGTGGATAGACATGATTTTATGTTCCTTTTCGATTTAGTGCTAGTTTATCATTGCAAGTTGCAGGTTGTAGGTAAATATTTATATTTTTTAGACTGATGAATAGAGTATATTTCAATTCTCGAAACGTCAATATTATCATGGTAAATATTTAAATTCTTATATATTAGTTAGTGATTCGAATTGGCAATTATTGCGTCAGGTATCTACTGCTCTGCAATAGGCAAAGAAAGCGCTGGACAGTCAGCTAGTTTGGATGTTCAAGCGACCAGGTGCCTGCTGTACCGCAGTAACCAAACCTGCCCAATTAAATATTAAACATGATATCTACTTCTTTAAAAACCTAAACGCTCAATTAATACATTTAAGAGCTCAATAACGAGACAGCTGGTAGAGAATAAAATATAAAACAGGAGTAATTTAATAACAACTTTAATCCACAACAGTAGATTTGTAAATATCTGATTTAAAACTTTCGACCTATAAGTTTTCAAAGTTCAATTTGGTTGAAAAGCGTAACACAGCGGTATTGTTTGTTGGTCCCGTCATACCAACTTAAATTTATTGCTTGCACATAATTTTATTTACATGTCTAAAAGCAAACATTCATAATATACATCTTAATGATACTCCGATTATTGCAGGTCTATTTATTGATACGCTTATGATTGAATTTAGAACTCGGGTGTATAACATTTTTGATTTTAGTGAATACATGTTTGTGTTAAGCAAATAACTGCCTGCATGATTTCACATAATTAATTAAAAAACTTTATTTTTGTTACTAAATGCAAATTATTGTATTGTGTTGATACGTGACCAATAATACAGACTCGCCATGACGTTAATGTCAGTGAAATATTACTGTATCGCTCTTTTACCTCACTGTTTCTACTGAATAATGCATGAGTACAATTCTACAATTAAAGGTCGAAGGTTTTATTTGATTCAGTTTATTCCGTAACATCCGGGTGGCTGGTGGCTGCACAAGGTGAAATGAAATCTCTTTATATTGAGCGGCTTTGAATGATCCTCACAATAGCATTAAAAATTATTCTGTTTTATGGTAACTGAAATTACTTTATATTCCTTTCCTGCAATTGGCGAGTGACCTATGGCAGTTCCTGACTTTTATTTCAGTTTTATTATTTCTACTTTATACTTGTTTCTAAGAAATAAACTATCTTGATACAATGATCAAATATGTAAATAGTTACAGAAGTTAATATGCAACCCACAACGAGGAATGGATATAATAATGTAATATTAAGTATATAAACAAAGGTCTTATTAGATAATCCCTACAAAAAAAGTAAATTTGTAGATGGAGTTATTTAGTTACCTACAGTTGTTGGTAGTTAACTGCAGCGGAAAATATCATGTAATATATATTTAACGTCTGCATTATATTTTTTGTCATATCAGATTGTACTACTTTCTTCAACTTACTAAACTAGAGAATATGCTTCACTCCAACCTTACAGTTAAACATTGAGAGTCAATTATAGCTACCTAAGTTTGGTTATGTCTTCATATTCTCATCACTATCATTCTTTAACTAAACTAATATACATTATTTTCCTAGAAATATCTAAACTTCTCCAAACTATTAGACTAAACTCAATTGGATTGTGATTAGAATTAACAGCCCAATTTAAGTGGTTTTCTTCTTTTATGTTTTTATCTTTGCTGAGGTAATTATTAAATAATTATTAAAGATTATATATTTAATGGTTTCTTCTCTGCTTTATGCAACGCACGTCGGTTTGCTGATATTATAAATAGAAACTAAAATATAATATAGTGCAAGATTTTATGTAAGGAAGTTTTACTTTCCACCCAGTATGTTTAAATTATATATTCTAGAGGGATCCAGTATTTAGTTTTAAACTATGTTCGCTTGCTTAAAATATATGTGATTAAGAGTAAAACGATGTTATAAAAGTAACACTAACTGTTACAACGTAAATGTGTACCTGTGAATTATACACAATTAGTGTATTAGCATAAAGGTACTCAACTTCAGTACAACTGCTACATTATCCCTAATGTAACACAGCTGCAGAGACACAGTCAGCCAAACGTTGATGTTGAATGCAGCGGCTTATAAACACTGCCCTAACATATTTACGTGACGTAGTATTTCGATCAACATCCGATATGCTGAGAAGTTATAAAAGTTATTAACTGTAAATATATAGTATATTATCTATCAGAGTCTCCTGAGCTAGAGAGCTATACCTATTTAATTTGAAATAAATCATGACTAGTGTTGCACATTCAGTAGGCTATAGACTACAGAGGAGAGGATGGTGATTATTGTGATAATATTGAAAGACTAGAACAATATACGCTCTGTCAAACCATGTATTACGAAAGTGCATTCTAGCAAGAGATTATTTAAACGTATTTCAGTTTTGTGTAATCCGATTACAACATCAATGCCTGACTCTTCGGATTTAAATGTTAAATTTCAACCGTTTTCAGTTAAAGTTTGTACTATTTTGTTAATGGTGTATTGTATACAAATGGCTATATACACACACACATATATATTCCTTCGGTTTAAATAATAATTTAGTTAAATCCGTACATTATTTAAATTTAATTACAAAATTTCAAATATGTGTCGTAAAAGAATTTTAACTAAATAAAAATGATTACGACAAATGGTTTTTATTATTTATTGCTGGTTGGTTTTTTTATTGGAAATTTTATAAAATATATTCAGTAGTGGAGTTCAACTATCAGTAATATTATACTATTAAAGGAAGTTGAAATAAAATATAAAATGTCTTTATTAGTACAGCTAAACTTAGGACTCTTCCAGTAAACATTTAACTATTTAACCTATAACGAAATATTTATTCTTCAGCATCACTTAATGGTGTCAAACACAAGATTAGTTTTATCTCTTAAATAACGCATCCCAATCCATATTGTAATGTTGAGGTACAAATATCAATAAAATAATATACTGAAGTAATAATTGACAGTAACATGAGACTGAAGCTAAAACTGTATCGGTTTATAATATTTTTATTTATTGTATTAACCACAACGCCAAAATATATACAAATTTTATATGTGTTAGCTATGTTGTCACAAGGTGTTTACATAATAACTTATACTCGTGCATAAATATAATAACGATTTATAATAGCAACATCCTACTCGTTTTGCAACTAACTTTCTGTGCAAGATATACTGGTATCTACACAGATAAATGATTAATTTTGATTTTTAGTCTGATGGGTGTAATATATATTTGTGCAACGGTATAATTTATAAGTTTTAAACACATGTATTTTTCCAGAGAATACTTATCTGACGATGCACTCGGTAACAATCATAATAGGCATTCAATCAGAACTTACTTGAGAGGGGAAAAAATTATTGTTTCATAATTCTCATAATGCCTTCCCATATTCTCAGCGGTAATCTAATAGTTCTTTCAATCTACTTTGAGTACATTACATATGTCAACTGCAGAGATAAGCTGAACGGAGGGTTACTAACTTGAGCGCTTGTTTTATGATACTCTTACTCACTTTCCAAACTGACAGAGATAATTTTTTTTTTAATCTAACTTAGATTACTTTACATATGTTACCTGCAGATATATTCCTCACTGAAAGTTAGTTGTACCACTCATTTTACAGTGAGATATCAAATATTTGTTTATTTATGATGCAATGAATATGCTAAATATAATAATTTTATTGAGTATGAGCAACTTTTACTGTAAGAAATTAATATAAAATATTAATCTGAACCATGAATTAAAAGTTATCTTTATTCGATATTAGTATTGCATTAGGAATACTCCGTCACGTAACTAATAAATTGTTTTAAATTGTAAAAATAAGTAAAAAAAAGATAAACATTCCACTCTATCATGCTTCTACAGATTAGAAGAAGGAAAAAATTATGTTTTTATAAAATGTGGCCTTATATGTTAAAAGAACTTACCAAGTACTATGAATGAATACTTATGATGTATACATATATCTAAAGTTATAATACAATTTTTAAAAAGGCGTAAAGTACATAATAAAATTAAATTTGTTCTAGAGAACAATGTTTATAAATAACATTGAAGTCCTCTATACGTGTTATGAAACACAATGTTTATAACAGGGAAGAGCCAACAACACGGTAAAGACAGAACTTGTGCAATATGCACCAGCCACAGTTGTGAGAGTGTGTGAGTGGGTACGTCAAGTTTCCATCGTGTAGGCTACACGTTAACACACGTGTTTCGACAGCACGAGTATTGTCAGAATCTTGTAGAGAATAAAAATCAATTATTATATGAACACTAGTTTATTTGGAAACCTGTTACCATTACACCTGTTATCATTGTATTTATAGTGATTTACATTTACATTGATTCAACTCTTCACGCCTATGTTATGTGTAAAAAACTCGTTAGCTTCACCGTGTATATATATCGACTATAAAACATCGTAGTCCAATCAATTGTGAACCTGATGAGACAATGATAATTGATTAATCGATTGCAAATGTGTTTAATACGCTCAATCAACTGTCTAACCAAAGTATTATTTTTTTGTTAATTTAACATAACAACTAAGAATACCCTTATTGTATATAACTGAATATCTTTGCATTAAGAAGTGTTATATACGAATAGTAAGGCATATTAGATAGTAATTGTACATTGTTATAGCCTTTTTAACATGGAAAAGATGTTTATTCCTCCAGTAAATGTTGCTCCTTCCTTAAATACGTAAAATTTTATAAAATTAACGTTTTGTCGTTTTTGAGTGATTTCATCTAAAAATACATATACACTGTTAAGATTCTGACTCCATAAAATTATATTTAATTCTTTTTACATTACACAAATCAATATAAACATCATCTAAGAGAAAATATATATGTCAAGAGCACCGCATTTGACAAATCAGTGTTTACTATGTTTTACAGAGATATTAACTAAGATTGTTCCATTATACAATATAAAAAACCTGTTTGGGTGTTTTATTCATTAACAATCATAAATGTAAAATTAGTAGCTGAATGTGTGATCAAGATCAATATTACTGATACCTACAGTTTGTAGGCTTCGTATACAAAAGGTCTGAATATTTCCAAATCTATAGTACTAAATAAAAGTATAATGATTTATTTTTGTGTGTTTGTATGTGCATTACTTAATGAAGTAAACACTACTAACACATTGCACTGAAATCTTACATGGACTTTCGGATGGTCACTTATTATTATAATAAGCCTATTCCTGCTTCGAAAATAAGTACCCCTGTGTTTTGAAAGCTTACTTTTGCTTACATTGCAGATAACTTTGTTTGAATCCCCTGCCAAATTCAAGAGGAATAAGTATAATATTTATATAAAATTAAATAGGTAGCTTTAAATGTTTGTTGTTATACAAATGTTACAGTCAGTTACACTTTACAAATGTTTTGTTGCGTACATACCCTTTTATGTTTATGTGTGTAACTATTATTGGAGTTTTCATCAACTGCAGTAAAATGTCATTATTTATACCATCATAATTTTGCTAACCGATAAGGTAAACTTTTGACTTTTGTCTCCCTTTAGTTTTAGGAACTTTCCACATTGCCCTAAAATAGTTGACTTGTTAATGGAATAGATAAAGTTCTTGAAAGTATAAAATGAAATATTTGAAAAAAATTCGAAAAGTAGTAATAATAAAAAGAGTGACTGTTTCCAACTTCTGGGTCTCATATTAAGTCTAATATGAAATGGATCTAAATATGATCATCTCTTAGTAAATATCAATTAAGTAAGAGGGGAGGGAAAAGGTTGCAAAATTTCTAGGCCCACTATTTTTTAAAATAATTTTGATTCAAGTTTGTAGCCAAAAATAAAAAAAATATATTTAAAGCCAATTTTCGAAGGAGGCGGGGGCTTAGTTGCCTCCACGAATCCGAATAAAGATGAAAATCTCCCCTACAGATCATGTCACTAAACTAAATAAATACTAGGTATATTAACATGCCCCTCCTGAAATAAATTGCGGCAGCGCTCCATAAAACCCAATCAAGTCCAGTAAAAGAAGAAGAAAAAACATTTTAGCTCCAACCTTCTTCAAACATGAATTGAAGCACAGACAGTCCAGTGGATGACGGTTATTATCGGTGGCAGCGGGCATTCAATTTTTCTATATGTTAAACATTGGGCCAGACTCTCCGCACCAGTCATGTTGACGGCACTCACGGGGACACTGCTTGATTTCCAATGAACTAATGGGCATACGACCAGTTCATCTCAGTGTTAGCACTTTTTGTTAAAAAAATACGTTAACGGTTTTGGTCGTAATCAGTTAAGGTCAACCACCTGACCAACTATGTTTTTCCAGGCAGAAAAATATATACAAAAAAATATGCATTTAAAACTTAAATTTCATCTTGTGAATATAATTAGTATTGTATAATAAGAATAATAAAAATTATAGGATTAATTCTCTAGACTTTTAGCAAAATATATAAATGCTGACATATAGAAATACAGAATATATATGTATTATAATATGATATATATATATTATATACAGATCATACTTCAAGACGGGGTTTCACAAGTTTATTAACCAATAAAACGTTACTTAATACCAACCATGGGGGTTATCCGTATTAGCACAAAAATATTTTCTATTTAAACAGTAGTCAGGAGATGTTGCCATGGAAAAATTGAATCCAAGGAAAGGAATTTTGATACACAATTTTCATCTCAGTGATTCCAAAAGCACTTTAACTTCGAAATAGCTAACACGGTGAATTCTCATTAGTTAAAATAATTGTTTAAAATATGTTTTTAGCGTAATTATGAGAACTTAAATTTCTTTTCATTAATATTAGGAAAATTGTATAAGAATTATTCAGTAGAGTATTTGGGATTAATTCTCTAGATTTTAGCATTTAAGTCAAATGGCCTGACGCATAGAAATGCTTCAGAAATAAGTAGTTAACTATGATTTTTATTTTAAGATCATACTTCAAGACGTTTTACTTTATTAACCAATAAAAGCGTTAAATACGACAGCATTTGTATTTGCAAATAATCTAGCACAGATCCTTGTTAATAAAATACATAGAGAGAAAAATAAACAAAGGAAAAAGGAATGTACCAATTTAGTTTAATTTCAGGAACTAAGTTGCTAACACACTGTGAAAATTAATCATTGGCATGTCAAATATTTTTTGTATCCAAATGAGAAGTTATATGTATTAATTAAAAGGAAAAGTAAAAGATTATTCAAGAGTTTTTTTTCACTGTTTCATGTGATTATTTCATTACTGTTTAATTTAATTTATTTACTGAATTTTACATTCTTATAATGTAAAATTACAAAAATATACAGCTATTCCTAATATCTTTTTCCAACTAATATATGTACAAATAAATATTTAATAACTTCGTCGTGATATAACTGTAGAAAATACGTTGCTGATGGGATCTAATCTGATTATATATCTTACGTAGGGGATGATATTAGTTTAATAGTCTTTCCTACAAATACTAAAACAAAAAATAAATAGTAATGAGTTGTAACATAGAAATAAAATATTGGTTACGTAAGAATAAATTATTGGAATGAATAAAAGTATGGTATAATTTTGAATAAATTATAAAAAATTCTATTTTTGTAATAATTTTCATTTATTCTTTCACACAAATAATTTAATGATTCTTAATACAAAAAATACCAACATATATTTTTACTCCATTGTATAATAAAAAAATAAGAAACACGTGTTTTTGTGAAGAAGTGAAAATGAATATTTTGTACATGGTGTCTGATTTCAAAATATGTTAATATTTTTTATATTATTTTTGACGGAACAGCAAACACACACGTTGAAAACTAACATTTTATATAAAGTAAACAGTTACTCTTTTTTAAATTCCTATAACTCTTACAAGAACATTGTATGCAGTTTGTGTGATTGAACTTAGAATGTACAGGGCTTCCATTTATATCTCTTATAAAATCTCGGCTCGTTATTATGTTTTTGTCACTAACTATGAATAACTTATGACAAAAACCTAATAAAAAACTTGTATTGCACTCAATCCTAACAAATGAAAGTAATTACATTTTTTGGCACATCAAAATTTGAATTAGACGTTCAATAATAGTGTTTTAGATGTTACACTTAGTGTAGATCTGTATTTTTCATAAAATTTAATAAAATAACTAAATACTACTTTTTTGGATTTTGAGCAAGTAGAAAATGTTGGACAAAATTTACTAAGTGCATTTCTACTGTCGTAATAATACACCGGAAACATTTTATAATTATTTTAAAATTGTGTTCCAAGTATTCAATAACGTTACTGTACACACAGTTTATATAATAAAGTAGAGATATCTTATTTTAATACTGATTATATTTAAAAAAAAGGACAGGTCATTTATGTTGCTTAGAATGTTTGGAATTTGTTTTTATTAACTTTCATTCAAAATTATTTTTAGAGTGCCATTATTTAAAAGTAAGTCTAATATCATCAATGAAGGAATTATCTTACAAAAATAATGGTGAAATTCAATATCACTGAATAGAATATGTCCAGATATGGTGATATATTTGATATTATATCTTATAATATAAAGTACCAATTTTGAAAAAAGAACACGTAGTTAATATTTTACAGTACTTATTTCCAGATATGTACAGTTTCATTTTGTTTCAAGTGTTATGGTTTGGAAGAGTATTTATTATTGTTTACTTTGTGCTTTGTTCTAATAAATATAGTGATGTAAACCCTAGTATGATCACCTAAATTTTAAATTGACTTTTTCTGTATATAGAGACTAGTTAAAGGGGTTTACCATGCTGTTAAATGTTGTTTTTATGCACCAATTGGGTAATTGGATACCGACTGTTAATTTAAAAAGCCTGATTTTCCTTAGGTTCACTTCCTTAGGTGAAATTAAATTATATTCGAAAAAGGGGATGAGTGAATATAAAAGAGAAAATGAAATTTACACCGTATAATACAACTGATATAAATTTCATGTTACATTTTATTTTCCAAATTTGGAAATTTAAAGTAAGAAGTTCATTTTATTTTCTTCCTATAAAATAAAGAGTTAGTGTATACATACATATTTCATACACATACAAGTAACTTTTAGTTTTTTTTTTAAATTATTCTATAAAAAAATACAATAAAACAAGCAATATTCCTACAGTCTCAATGAAAGAGTTAATAGGCGCTGCCACTGAAGTCTAAAGCAATATTTATATGCACATTACACTCTTACTTCGGAAACCGGAGTGAGAAATGTTATTTTCTTCTGGCTTTAGCTCTTACAGTGCACTTGAAGTATGCTATAGAATTTGCTTCGCAATGCTTTATTTAGTTAAATTATCATTGAGAGGACATAATGACTGGCCGTATTATTTCTGCTTTCTCATGTTTGCTTAAAAGTAATAATATTAATCAAGAAGTAGGAATTAGACAAATATAAAAATTATAGGAGATAAATATTAACATTAACAACAATAAAATATGTTGCTGAAGAATAAGAAATCGTAAAAACTTTATTCTGTTATTCAGTTAATTAGACACTTCTAACGTCCCAAAATGATTAAAAAATTATAATTGTGTACTCGTACAAGCCCTCCTTAATTATTCAGTATTTCTTCAGCTGAAGGGATGGATGTTAAAGTAAATATGCTTTATTCTTTGTAAAGATATTACAATAAGTAAAATAAGCTTGAATTTGACTAGAGTCATTGAACCAAAATATTATTATATGGTAATTAAATTGCTCAGTACCATTTTAAACTATAAACATTATTATGAATATTAAAACTATTGACACAAAATAAGTTAAGTTTGTACTTGTGTCGATTTGTTTAAAAATTAAGTACCTTTTTGATATACGACCATAATTTTGTACGTATTGAAACAGATAAAATCAATTTAACAAAGTTAGTAATAGTTTTTTTAGGATATTAGATCAAGCTGTTAATAAATATTGATATACCTTTAAGTCTAATTATAGACATCTACCACTTAGAATTTAGTTCAGCGTGCTTTGTTTCGCTGTTTTATATAGTTTTTAATATCGAAAACTCCGACAGTATTTTATCTTTTACTTTGGAGGCTGCAAATATCAATTTAGCTAAAACGCCGCTATATGTTGTGAACCTATAAAAGATACAAGGAAAACATAAGATTCCCTTATATATGTTTAGAGGAGACTCATGCATGTTATAAACACCAATGTTTAAAATTAAATTTTGTTATTTGTTTAACTGAAATAAATCTGAGTGGCTTTACTTCACTATAAAATTTATTATATAGAAACATCTATGTGTTATTATTTTGTTACAACTATTTACGTCATATGCTATAAATGTCTTGCGATAAAAAATGAGTAATATTCTCAACACATTTTTATAAATATGTTTGCTCTATAATAAATTAATCATCACTAAATTGTTACAAAATCCAAGCAACGAGCTAGATGAGTTGGTAAGGTAAATTTGTCCTTGAATAGGTAATTGAGCTCTCCAGAACAGCGGCTGCACAGCAGGTGCTAGGGAACATGATGCTGTCACTGACACGGCTCTAAACTGCTGATATTGTAATTTTGTTAGCAATTAGTTCGATAGCACTATTGCTTTTTGTTTCTAGAATATATTTACAATTTTTCGTTCATCCAGCGTACATTTTGCGCCTCAAAGTGAAACATGCGATCTCCTCCTTTTAGTCATTTAGACCAAACCGTTTATCTATCAATTCGTTTATTGGTCTCTTCAACAAGTTTCCAGCCATTCTAGTCTCAGACATAGTTACCTGTTCGCTTTATTTTAATTACTGTAAACAAGAAAGCATTACACAAGTGTCGCTATTAGTCAATCCATCAATATTTCTTTAATATTTAAAATTTTCTATAGGACTACAAGGGAGGAAAAAAGCAATAATATGTTATGTTTTTAAAACTTTTCTTTTTTAATCTCGTTGTATTTCATGATCTAGGTATCACAACAATATTATTCTTATTGAAACTAAATATGAAGTAGTATACTAAAAAACTCTATTGCGTAATTTTGGTATATTAATATTTTAAGTCAGCTCCAACCATGTGTCAATACTATGTTAGTACTAAAATATAATTTTGTGTTCCTAATTAAGTATTAGGAGTAGGACATTACTAGATGATTCTAAGGTGAAAATAAAGTTAATAAGATCAATTTCAAATATAATAACTTGTGATTAATATTGCTCAGTAGTCTTAATGGCTCATGCCACTCCACTCTTCTACCCAGTATATGTACATTTGCGGTCAGTGATGTGCCGCTCCTGGACATATAACTAACGAAAAGGTATTATGTTGTGTGTTTAACAGCCACGCGTGTTCATACAATTAGCTTAAAGTAAAATAGTATATTTACGCTAAAGCTCAATGTATACTAAAAATATGAACTGATTCGAATTGGTTCATCTAAGAAATAAATGAATTAAAGTGTGAATAGAGGAAACACATGTGTTCCTGATGTATAAATACTTGTGTTTAAAAAATAACCTTTGTCTCTCTTTTAATGCTTTAGAAGAAATGTGCAAATTTTGCTCAAGAACAAGCCAATTACGCTTAACATAGTTCAAGTATTATTCATATAATTTGAGCTATTCTCTTGAATGCATGGAATGGAGAGCATTATATTTATTATTTAGTTGGCATTTATAAAATGTCTCTGAATTCAGCGCTCAAAATCATTGTTCTCAAAACTTGGTCAGAAGTTTGGAATATATCTTATAGTCACCATAAGACTGCAGTGACTAGTATGCCATTTAAAAAGGATATGATTATGACGTCTCTACTATTCAGGAAATTGCTTCCAAAGTAATGGAAAACCCCTATCCTATTTTTAAAATAAATGCACTATAGTTTGTTTTATTATTAACTTTTAATTGAATAACAAGTTAGCCATATATTACTGAAAAGAGCAAGAAAGGCAGTGATGAATGATATAGAAGACACGGGAATCTCAAAACACAAAAACATGTAACACTGTAAATAATTTACTATCGTTCATTAAGTATTTGCTTTCAATCCCTGTAGTTTCATCTCAGCATGTAACACTAGTCCAATACCATTGTTCTATGAAGACAACTGACATATCCAATGTACTGCAGTATAGCCCAGCGTCTATACCTAGCCCAATGTTATTATTCTATGAAGACAACCGATATCTCCAATGTACTGCAGTATTAGCCCAGCGTCTGTACCTAGTCCAGTGACATTTTTCTGTGAAGACACCTGAAATCTCCAATGTACTGCAGTATAGACCAGCGTCTGTACCTAGTCCAATGACATTGTCCTGTGAAGACAACCAATATCTGCAATGTACTGCAGTATAGCCCAGCGTCTTTACCTAGTCCAATGGCAGTGTTTGTGAAGACAACCAATGATCTGAAATGTACTGCAGGATAGACCCAGCGTCTGTACCTAGCCCAATTACATTGTCCTGTGAAGACAACCGACATCTCCAATTTACTGCAGTATTAGCCCAGCGTCTTTACCTAGTCCAATGGCAGTGTTTGTGAAGACAACCAATATCTGCAATGTACTGCAGTATAGCCCAGCGTCTTTACTTAGTCCAATGACATTGTCCTGTGAAGACAACCAATATCTGCAATGTCCTGCAGTATAGCCCAGCGTCTTTACCTGGTCCAATGGCAGTGTTTGTGAAGACAACCAATATCTGCAATGTACTGCAGTATAGCCCAGCGTCTTTACCTAGTCCAATGGCAGTGTTTGTGAAGACAACCAATATCTGCAATGTACTGCAGTATAGCCCAGCGTCTTTACCTAGTCCAATGACATTGTCCTGTGAAGACAACCAATATCTGCAATGTACTGCAGTATAGCCCAGCGTCTTTACCTAGTCCAATGGCAGTGTTTGTGAAGAAACCTGACCTATGAAATGTACTGCAGGATAGACCAGGGTCTGTACCTAGCCCAATTACATTGTCCTGTGAAGACAACCGACATCTCCAATTTACTGCAGTATAGTCCAGCGTCTGTACCTAGTCCAGTGACATTGTTCTGTGAAGACACCTGAAATCTCCAATTTACTGCAGTATAGACCAGCGTCTGTACCTAGTCCAATGACATTGTCCTGTGAAGACAACCGACATCTCCAATGTACTGCAGTATAGCCCAGCGTCTGTACCTAGTCCAATGACATTGTTCTGTGAAGACAACCGACATCTCCAATGTACTGCAGTATAGCCCAGCGTCTGTACCTAGTCCAATGACATTGTTCTGTGAAGACACCTGACCTATGAAATGTCCTGCAGGATAGCCAAGCGTCTGTCACTAGCTTAATGTTGTTGTTCTGTAAAGACACCTTACCTATGAAATGTACTGCATGGTAGCCAAGCGTCTGTCACTAGCTTAATGTTGTTGTTCTGTAAAGACACCTGACCTATGAAATGTACTGCATGGTAGCCAAGCGTCTGCCACTAGCTTTATGTTGTTGTTCTGTGAAGACACCTGACCTATGAAATGTACTGCAGGATAGCCAAGCGTCTGTCACTAGCTTAATGTTGTTGTTTTGTGAAGACACCATATTTGTCCAATCTACTATATTACAACCCCGCCCAATCCATATTGAGCTACCATTAATGGTAACTTACAGAAACATCCCGAATGTGTAGGTAGTTTTAGAGCGAATGTATTATAGACTATCATTGTATAACTGTCGTCCTTTGCAACTATAACATGTATACTCTAATGGCTAGTTTGTAACCGTAATGAGCTTACCATTGTGATAGGATCTTGTACTGAAGGCCACTATTAGTATTTTGATTGATGTTACCCAAGTTTCAGTGTATTGTCATGGTAGTGATATCTATACACCATCGCATTAGAAAGTGTATTTATTAAAAATGGAAAATCTTGTGAGAACTACATTGTTTCGAGATAATTAAGCTATAAGATTAAAATATATCTTGTATTAAAATATATATAGCATTGGTATCTATTAAAATTGTGTTGGGAAAGGGAGAATAATTAAGAAACAAAATGGAATCCTGTCTACCCTTTACTAAAGTATTTTATTATTATTTAAATTTCAAATTGCGTTCAAGAAAACATAATTTTACTTTCTATTGTTATGACTATATTTTCAAGTTTTGAATTACTTTCGGAATTAAAAGATATCTTCTTATATTTTACAACACAACATTGCCTAAAATATTTTTTTAAAACAGGAAACTTTACAAAAGTCATTCTGTTTTATTTTCTGACTTTCACCGATTTCACTACAACATTCAACTGTCTTCCCTGTCTTCTTTCGTCTCCTTTAACGATCTTTACTGAAACCTGACAGTGGTGGTAATTCTCAGCTTCAGCTATATTACCGCTAATCTTCAGATTTCCCAATAACATTTTCAACACCTTATATCACGGCTAGGCAGGTTAATGATCCACGGATAACAAAACCTCATTGTCTCCGTGGGTGGAAAAGAAGATGGTTATGCTCTCTGTAGTCCACGGTGGTAGGGAGACGTTCCACCACGCTTACCTGAGCCACTATAAGACAGAATAAAGCATTGCAATACATGTTCAAAGCATTATGAAATTCACACTCATAAAGTTATAAAATAATATTTCATACTATTGAACCTTAATGGCGATATTTAAGATTCTATTTTTATCTATCTTAATTTTTTATGTATTTAATCCATCGTAATCTATCTTCATTTCTATCTTAACTGGAAACAACTCCAGCAATTAACCTTAGAACTATAAAAGGATAGAGAAAAGATATATGACTACTTTTTAGGACATCTGTTACTATGAGGTTAAGCTAATAAACTGTACTCCTGTTAGTTCATAAAGTGGTACTAATTTATTAGTAAAAGATAAGGAAGTAAAAGGATTCATTCCTTAAAAAGACATCAGTTAAAAAATCTCAACGTGTTACAAGGCTGTCAGAAATGATACATTACTAAATTTTTACCTCTTCAAGAAAACAATAAAACCGACCGTTAACATACGCTCCGTAAGAAGGTGGGCAAGAGAAATGACCCAAAATTGAAATAATAATAATAAGAATTACTACAGAATATATTTACTTGCTTTATGCTCCATAAGATGATTAATTTTCCCATGGACTTCTTTTATTTAAGTAGAAAATAAAACATATCAATAAGTAAAAAGAAAATAGGTTATCTGATACTGAATAAAACAAGTGTCTCTATATGACAGCATGTTTCCTAGTAAATCTAAAATTCTGGAAACAAGCAAAAAGCTTAAGCTTAGTGAGTATGTCAAGAAGGCAGTAGTTGAAAACTCTAAGACTTCTAAAACCACAGAAAGCGGCTTTCAGATGTTACTGAGATAGGGTCAACCATATACGCCAAACTAGAATAGAAAAATGTATGGACCATGGATATGCATAATATATGATAATTAAAAAGTCTGAGGTAGCACCACACCCTTTACTTAAATCCCGTTAAGCACAAATAACGACATATAGTTAATAAAGTCCCTTTAAAAGGTATATTATACCATTGATTAAAGCATTATTTAATATGCAATATTTAAAACTGTAGGAAAACCAATAATTAAAGGTCGAGGTGTAAAACTTATAAAAATAGGTTTTATTTATTGGCTTAACGTAAATATACAATGAATGCTCCAAATATAACAATAAAAGCTTATAGATCGACGCAGGAAAAATTAAGTATAAACTTAAACCTTTTAATAATACTAGAGAAGGAAGTAACATCAACGATATTTGGCTAATGAAGTTTATTAAGATAATACGAACGCAATATTTTGTACATTATATATAACATATGTTGTAATTCGTGAGACGGATTTTGTGAAATAAAAATCTCGGTCTTGTTCGTTTAAGGGCCAGCACAAAAGACCCTAGATTGCCTATTCAAAACTCAGATAACGCGATGCTTGCCCGCTGCTGCTTGCTATTTAGAAAAAAAAATAACTTGAGCTTGCAAAGTCCAAGCCCAGATCAACTCACCACGCTTTATTGAACAAGAAAAACTAAGTATAACTCACTCATAAGAAAATGTATACAAAAGATAAGCGGCGCGCGATTATCACTGATAAGATAAGACGAGTTTATACTAGAAGTAGTACCTGGACTACTGCTCTACGAACTAATAACACCAAAAAACGATTAAATGCACTGTCAGTCAGGTATAGTATGTTTGTAAGGTGCTGGCCCTTAAACGAAAAAGACCCAAAAATCTAAATGTAAAAAACTTTAAATCACCAGCGAATGTCGCACAGCATGTCCGTGGCAATACTAAAGTAAGTAACAGCTGTGTTTATGTTATTTCCACCCGAAATAGTTAGAGCAATATAGTGGAAAACATTTGCCTACTGTATAGCATATGTTGGAAACTGATCTACTAAGCCTTGCAATAATTTCCAAAGACTGTATTGTAAAAAAAAGGTAATAAAATAATAACGTAAATGATAGATACTTACTTTTTTGAAACTGTTTATTTATAAAAATGTTGTCTGAAAATAAAATTACTTTGTCACTATCGAATACTCGTCCCAATCAATAAATGCTGATACAGGATAGTTCGTAAACTACCGATCTCGAGAAGTTTGTCACTTAAGAATGGTGTGCTTATTGCCCACAGCAGAAATCAGACTTGTAAAGTGTACAGAACTCGTCCAACTCAATGAACCTTGATAAAGGATAGTTCGTAAACTACCGATCTCGAGAAGTTTGACAGTTAAGAATGGTGTGCTTATTACCCCACAGCAGAAATATAACTTGTAAAGTGTGCAGAACTCGTCCAACTCAATGAACGCTGATAAAGGATAGTTTGTAAAATAGCGATCTCGAGAAGTTTGTCACTTAAGAATGGTGTGCCTATTGCCCACAGCAGAAATCAGACTTGTTAAGTGTACAGAACTCGTCCAACTCAATGAACCTTGATACAGGATAGTTCGTAAACTACCGATCTCGAAAACATTGTCACTTAAGAATGGTGTGCTTATTGCCCCACAGAAGAAATCAGACTTGTAAAGTGTACAGAACTCGTCCAACTCAATGAACCTTGATACAGGATAGTTCGTAAGCTACCGATCTCGAGAAGTTTGTCACTTAAGAATGGTGTGCTTATTGCCCACAGCAGAAATCAGACTTGTAAAGTGTACAGAACTCGTCCAACTCAGTGAACCTTGATACAGGATAGTTCGTAAACTGCCGATCTCGAGAAGTTTGTCACTTAAGAATGGTGTGCTTATTACCCCACAGCAGAAATCAGACTTGTAAAGTGTGCAGAACTCGTCCAACTCAATGAACCTTGATACAGGATAGTTCGTAAACTACCGATCTCGAGAAGTTTGTCACTTAAGAATGGTGTGCTTATCGCCTCACAGGATAAATATAACTTGTAAAGTGTACAGGACTCGTCCAACTCAATGAACTCTAATACAGGATAGTTCGTAAACTACCGATTTCGAAAACATTGTCTCTTAAGAACGGTGTGCTTATTGCCCCACAGCAGAAATCAGACTTGTAAAGTGTACAGAACTCGCCCAACTCAATGAACGCTGATACAGGATAGTTCGTAAACTACCGATCTCGAGAAGTTTGTCAGTCCTACGACTCTATTTTTAAAGAAACTTTGCGGGGAAGTGAATCTGATCTTATCTAAAATTGGTAAAAATTTAAAATATCAAACAAGCTTTCATAATAACCTTGTATGTATTTTTATAAGGATTTTCCTACTTTTCGATAGTATATACCTAAGTCAGAGAAGTGTATCGTACAGAACTAGGCTAACTCAATAAACGATGAAACGTATAAGTTTCATGAATCACTTGTTAGTAAATTTGACTTTAAGAGCTTTGACCGAATTTATGATAGCTGAAACCCGTTTTAGGCCTACTAATATAATTTTATAAGTATCACTTTCTACTAGCCTCACTAACATTTGAATTAATCTGAGCGCTTTATTTTGTAATATCAGGGCGAGGAACTGGTACTGGTGATATCGTGGTTCGTTGAAATCTGCTGATTTTGATTGCATCAATAATTTCATTTGGAGTTTATGACCTTATGTAACTAATGTTATTTCATAAGAATCCGTATCAATGGAATGAAAAAAATAACATAGCATTTGCACCGATAATAATATTTAAAGTTGCTGTGTTTGGTCATTAATTTGTTAATATGATAAGATGAAATGCTTTGACAAATCAAAAACTGTAATTTTTTACACAACAAATACTTTTATTTCTTTGATCTTTTTTTTAATTTTATAAACTGTAGACATAAATGTATTGTAAATGCAGAGCTCTGCTTTAACGACAGTTTCCAATAACAGTCAAACGATTCTGGTGATTTCGTTACTCATTTTTAAACTCATAAATTAAATTGAAATTACCTCACAACATTGCATTCCTAATGATCAATACATATTTTCAATTTCTATATTAAACTATTGTTAGCCGTCAGTACGATATGAGATATAATGTACGTATTACGAGAAACAGGTTTTGCTTAAGGCAATAATTATTGTGCGGGAACAATAAATATTACTTATAGTAAATGTACAATCAGTGCCAGGTCTGGTCTGTGGAGTGTGCATTCCTCATCTTATAATTAAATTGCTTTGTGCAACTCTAGGACGTAGCATCGCTCATAGCATTTCCATCACAAATGTCTTGTACTTGACAAATGCATTCCCTAGGAATAACGTATCTACAACCCGGATAGCTTAATAAATGTAACAATCAATGACTTTTTGAAGTTAAACATTGTTTGGCTTTTAAGAATAATATATAGCACATTGTATTAGGAAGAAATTAACAAGATGAATGATTACCTGATATTAAAATAACTGATATTTTCTGTAATATAAATTCTTATTAATTTCATGTTAACGAATAATCAAAAGAGTTTGTAAGGGTCTATCAATTTTGAAGGTGATCTATTCTTGTCTGCTCAATATATTTACAAATAAAACGTATTTTACGAAACAAAATATAAAACTTCACCAAGGCAAATAACTATTTTTTCATATCTGTTATATTTTTAAGATAATGTTTAGGTTTTTATTAAATTATAAAACTCTTACGTATTAAAAAGATATACGTATATATTTTAATTAAGTTCTGAATTCAATGTTACAAAAAAATAAAAAAGAGATTATAAATATTTTTTATGTAAATCCATGTGTTCCTGTGTTCTGCTATATATTCTACTATGCATATCATTAGGTATTAATACATTTAAGTAAATTAGACTTTTATCATCTAAATGTTAAAGTCTATTTGATAGACGTTGAAAATGTAAACTCTTCATTTAGAGTTAAATTAGTTACACTTCAAAGAGTATTAAATTATTTATAAAACAGCTACAAATATTACTGCCATAAAAATCCACTAATCGGGAATGTAAGTATCACTTTTCTGATACGACAATTAATAAATCAAGTATGAAAGCATGGCTTAAACACATACTAACAGGTGAATTAATAATAAAACAAGGCCATAATAAATAAAACGATGCCAAATAATGTAACTTGACCATACGGACGAGAATCATTATCACCTCTTGAGGACAAATTACGTAGATTGTGGAGTTATTCCCTCTGCGAAACTTCCTACGGAAGTTTGTTTGGACAGTTTATAATGTTGATGGGTGAAAAACTATTTTATTATGTATATTTTGGCCTTCCTTATTACAAACCCAAATCAATTAACATATATTATGCTTCAATAAATTCAGTTTTAAGCTTTAGATTTAATGCAGAGTTTACCACAGATTACCTCGCAATGGTGAGCTAAACTAAAATGGTATAAACTTCAGCAGGGCGTATATGGTTCTCCGAATATTAGCAGTCAACACATTGACGTCCTAGGATGTAGATGGACATCATAGATAAGAGCCTAGTACGTAAATAAAAAATAAAGTAGTGGTTATTTTATTTTTTATTCATAATGCATGTAATCCATTTGAATTGAATAGAAACTAGGACTTCATATCTTATGTGGAAGTAAAAAGTTCGTAACTCATTTGTTGTATGCTAAAGATAAAACAAAATCAACCTACGATTGCGTAGTCAGTTACTATTCGGGTCAAAATCAATATTATTGGAATACTTCTAGAATTACAGTCATTGTGCTTTTCTTTCAATATGTATTTCCATATGCAACGTAATATGTTTAGTTCATTATTTATTAAACAGGATTGCATCATTATTTTTCAAATGTGTTTATGTATTTCCTAAAGAGTTCACTTTTTAATTTCAAAATGCGCCTCTTGCAGGACTGGAAGAATATCTCCTCTTAAAAAACGTAATTTTATAAGAGAATCCTACACGTTTTGTTATCGATACGGATTAAATACGACATATAAACATTTTCAGCACTAGAGTCTACTCTTTCCATAAAGTGATAAAGCCTATACGATGATATACGTTTGAATTGTATAAAGGTTACTTAATGAAACTAAAAAAATAATTAATTATTAAAAGCTATTCAGTCGCAGTATTTCTATATTAAAAATACTATTGTCGGTTGTATATGCATTACTCGTATTACACATTGTTAAATGAACGAAACGCATGTGCTTGATTATATATGTAATTGTATGTAATATAGCAATCGATAATGGAAGGTCAAACCGATAGGAAATTGAAATGTACATAATCGTAATGGCTTCTAAAAACTCGTTGGTGGAAATAAACTACTGCTCATTGGAGCAGATGTAAGTCGGCAAAGCTGCATCATTTACTGAACCGATTTGCTGTTATTTAAACAAGGGAACACATTTACTGAAACAGAAACCTTAATTAAAATAACATACAATAATAACTGAGTTTGATCATTATTTACAACAACGGCAGCTTGAAATTACGCAAATATATGTAACTATAAATAATAGGAACTAAATTATGCACACCACGTATTACATTACCGTTTTACTGTACTAACAACCCTGGAAAAGAGATAAAATTTATTTTGTTTTTATTTCTAGAAATGAACCATTTTAAATAAGGAAAGAAATACCTTAAAAGTCATATTATTTTCTTGCTTGAAGAGAGTTCAATTTTAACATGAATAAATAAAATAGAAATAGTCTGTTTTTGTTTTGTTTATTATAAAGTTATAAATTTATTGAAACTATATTGAATTTATTTTGTAAAATTAATTATTAAATATTTTATTAAATGTTTTACGATTAACATTTTCTAAGAACTTTGTACGAATTGAAACGATGGGAACGCACTTTGATCATAAACTAAAGTATATATTTTTGACCCTCTGTAACCATGTAACATAATGTTTACTGAACATTTAACATGCTAAACCGTGCATGGAACACAAAACTAATTTCTCATTTTCCATGTGATTCTATGATTGAGGTTACCGCTCATTGGACTTTCACCCAATAAATACGTGAGAAACTTGTGGTCAGTTTAAATTAATTGAAATAAAACTAATTATTTGAAAGCATGGTAACTAAAACTATTCCTTTGCCATTATTTTTAATTTATTGAAGGCAACACTTTGAAATTTCAATGTCGTGTGATTAAAAAGTTATTACTTAGACTCTGATGAGAATGATCACACCGAGAATGTGAGAAAATAAAATATAAGTTTTAATATTCGTCAACACATTCAGTCTATCCTTTAACTAATTTTAGGGACAGGTCAGTTGGTGCAGTAGTTTCTGTTATTTTATTTTTATCAAACACATCTTATTTTATCCCACGCGTAACGCTCCTACCTAATCGTATTAGCTTTCCTATTTCATTTATAGTTGGCATCCAACAGAAGTGCAATGCAGTGTAATCTCAAAAGAGTAGGCGAGTGTCCTGATAGCAGTTAGTATTTTAATAGTAATTTAAGGACAATCTAATGTAATTCGGGTGGAAGTAATGTGAATAATAGCATGTTACAGTTAACATTTTATTGCTTTTTATTCGTTAAATATAAATAGTTTAGTAGAATTTAATAGTTATAAACTTTTAGTTAAAATTCACGAAATACTGATGAATCTAGGTCTAATAAGTTTATGACCAATTTATTGTAATATGATGTATTTTTATCTAAGTATTGGAGTACCATATTCATTCATGGACCGAAATATAAATGAGAGCAATACATGTGTTTAGCACATAATACATATGTGGAAACCTGTGTATGTGTCTTTCTTATAACATCCATTTCAAGATATATAATCTCTTATATAACGGTAAAAAGGATTATTTTTTAATTTTTTATGATTAATTTTTTTTACTTGCCAACTGAAAATGAAGAAAGTTCTTCGAGATGTATAACTCTGTTTTTTGTACATAAGACAAGTATAAATGTACGTAATATTGCCTTCAATTTTGTATCATCTCTCCACAAAAATAATTAAATTGAAACGGAAAATTTTTTTTAAGTTCAGTAATGACAATGATATTATAATCTCGGTGATTTTCAACTGTCACACGTTGAAAAAAATGTGTTTCACAAATTGGAATCTATTCTCTTCATTATGAAAAAAACAAATTATTTTGAATGGTTTTGAATTATCATTAAATTCATCACAAAATAACCAATGAACAATTGTAAAGTGTCTTCTATAAAGGAACAAAAACAAATTATTTATATATTTTAGCATTTGTAACTAATAAACATTAAACATTTTTACATAGGCTTTAAACATGGATATTTTTTATACATAGTGGCGGAAAAGGGCGTTTTTTTCTGGTGTATTGAGAACATACCATTTAGTACGCTAATCCCCTTTTTACATTCTCATTTGCTTTCCGACTAAGCCAGGAAAAGTGTTTAGGGACACATTTCACGTATAATCAATATCACTTTTTTTGTATTTCTGTGCTGTCTATTATTTTGTATCATATCTTAAAACATTTAATTTTGTATTATTTGTATGATTCCGTGATCAAATTTTGATATCTTGAGCTGTTTTGAAGTTGAATTATTTATTACAAACAATGTTATCTTTTTATTATATATCATATTATATTCCAATAATAATAAGTAAAAAAATTCACGAACTCATCGATTAAGCATATGTTTCTGAAATTTACAATAATTTGGTCTATTTAGTTATAACTAAGCTTATAACACTGGCACCAGTGACCTAATATCACAAATATCACACAAATTTTAACTTGATATGTAGTCAAAGAAATTCTAGTCACACTTTGTTACACTAAAAATCTTTAGCTATAACATTCAACAATAAAATATAAAATAATCCAATTATACTTGTTTCAGTAAGAATGATAAATGTGTGAAAACCACTAAGATAAAAATTTTGTAGTGTCCTTGTCCAAAGTGAAAATAAGTGTCTTATGTTTTTGTTTGTAATTAAAACTTTCTGTGTTATGTCTCAATTTGTTCCACGGCTGGAGCACACTGTACACAATGTAAAGTGAATACAGTGAATATCCAGGTACTATTCTGTCAGATAAAGACACTTCCCTCTTCTACACACGTAATACCCCTTTTGACGTCACAAAGAATTTGGTTGGTTTACCAGCTCTGCGTCTACTGCATCATTATTAAATATAAAATTATCGTTACACATCGATTTTAGCTAAAACTTTAAGTTTATTCTATAGGTTTTTAATATAATAATACAACATCTGTTATGAAAACTGATGTTATATGAAGTATTACGTTTGCTAAAAGAATGCAATATTACCATAACAAATGATTTCATGATTACTGATTAAAACATAAAGACTGCACGTGTTTTTGTGTTTACAAAAACAAAAACATTTACAGTAATTGTTATTATTACAATTTAGCTGTTGCTAGTTCTGCGTTTATTTTCAAAAGCTTATATCCTTATTGCCTAGATAATGATATATATATATATATATATATATATATATATATATATATATATATATATATAATTCTTCCGGGAGATACTCCCATTTAACTTCCTAGTAACACGAATCTTAAAGCTGGGGGAGAAACCCTTAGTACGGTTCTTGGTGAGAGCACTTATGATGTGATATGCTGGGGCCAGATGATCGTTCTGTATCAATAGCAGCTTTGCCTAGAGAAAAGCACAACAATAAACAGTTACATGTATAATAGTGTTGTAGATTAATTTAAATTTGTCAAAATATCTGCCTATTTTATAGGCCACCAGGTTCACTGTCCTCAGTTTAGTCTTGCAAAGGATAAATGTATGTAAAATTGATATCGTACAATGCCTTTAATTGCCCTCTATTTGCTATATCATCATTATGAATTTTATATTTCAGCGTAGGATAACATCAACATTTATAAACATTATCAACGAAAAAGTGACTCACAGCGCTATTGTTTGTTTATCATCACTACAAAAAATATAGTTTGTGTCTGGATCACTGTTGGAATCGACGGATTTTGTTAAAAAAAGTACCTTTGCAATGGTAAAAATATGGACAATAGTTAGTATCTTGTAAAATTTTTATAATCTATGTAAAGCAGTTGATATAAATAAAAAGACAAGGTTTTGACTGTCCCCAGTTTGTGTAAGCGTACAGTTAAAGTGGTCCTGAATTTATGCATCGACGTATTTCATTTCAATAACTACCTTTGGAATTGTAATTTTTTGATATGACTTATGCATAGAGGAGAAATTATATTAAATCTATGACGTCTCTTTTAAACTATTCTAAAGCATACCTTTAGATTTTATTAGTTATTAAAGGGGAGCACGAGGGCAAATATTAAAAAATAATTTTTTTTTTAATTTTACAACTTTTGATTAATGCGATTAATTTTATGTATAAAACATTATATAAAAACGTTTTAAAGTGTACATAATTAATTATTTAAATCATTTGTACAGTGCTTAAATACGAAATATTTTATATGTGTGGTTTGATACAGTATGCAGTTTATTTCTAAGTTGCTTTGGTTTTAGTTTTTGTAGTCCTGATGATAAAATATCTGAACTGGAATGTCTGGGACATGTCCAGAAAAGAATGGGCACAAGTTTGAGAAGAATAAAATAATTAAACAAACGTATTATTTTGTCTGACGGTAAAGGCTTAGGTGGCAAGAATAGGCTATCTCAAGCTGTCGTTGATCAACTCCAGACCTATTATGGTTTAGCAATAATAAGGAACACAAACAGTCTCGACAACATAGTGAAAGACAATAGTGAAAAGCTTTGTACTTCTACAAGATTTCAAGTGACAATGACCCACACCACGGTTTGTGACCGACAGGTGAGACAAGTTTGTGCGGATACCAAAGGCAAATGCTAAAGGTGAGACTTACAGCCACAAAAACAGTATTCCAGTGGATGTAATGGAATTTATAACACCAGTTTTTAAAAGTGTATCTGACAAAGAACTGTTGCGGAAATGTTTACACTTAGTATTTCGTCTACCAACCCAACTACATTTTATAATTCCTTTACTTTTAAACACATTTTACAGCGGTGTGGAACATATTTTTGTTAACTTATATCAGATTTAAATAATAATCAGTGAAGGAAACATGATTTTTCCGGACATTTGCCATCGTTCAGTGAAACAAGAAAACAGTAACACTACGTTTCGAGATCTGCAATCTGATCTCTTCTTCAGGTAAAGAACTAACCTAATACATAATACAAACTAGGTTAAAATAAGCAAATCTTACTAAAGCGTTGTGGCACGCCTAAGTCAGGAATCACAACCTACATGTTGTTTGTCAACTTCACTAACACTAAAGACATGCACCTAATACAAAACTATACAAAACACTAATCAGAAAGAAAGAAAGAAATTTATTTCTCAAACAACACTTTACATACATACATACATTTAATACGTATATCGTGAGAAATATTTAATCCTCCAAGGCTTAGCCTGATTGGAGGCTTTATTGCAATCCTAAATATCACCATTCATATGGCAACTAAATTATATAAACATAAATAAAGTAATTATACTTAAATCTATAATACACAATCAAATATATAATAAATACTACTCTTCCAAACTACTACAATTTATAATACGAACACTTACAAAATCATTAGACAAAACAACTTAAATACTTATTGAGAGAATTTATTATTTAATAACTATAATACTTATCATAACTATAATAATTATAATACACGGCAATATACAGTAAGTAAAGCAAAGTACAGTGGAGTAAAGTAGGAGGGAAAACTAAAACAACTAATTACAAATATAAAACAATAAATCTTCAATATTCTGAATTGTAAACAACCATAGTCTTAATTTTTTAAGAAAAACATTTATATTACTTAAATCTTTTATGTTTTTTGGCAATTTGTTAAATAATGTAGGTGCTAAAAAATTAAACGATTTTGTAAAATACGTGTTTTTTGGCTTCGGTACGAACACATTTTTATTACTACGCAGTCTGTTAATATACTCATAATTTTCCCTACAGTTTCTACTTCTTAAGAAAAAAATTTTGAGTACCTTATATACATAAATATATCTTAAAGGAAGAACTTTTAAGGAACAAAAAATTGGGAAAGAATGTTCACATCGATTACTTTTAGTTATTATTCTCATAAACCTTTTCTGTGCTGTAATTATAGGTTTTAATTTTGAGATATATGTACCTCCCCAACACACTATTCCGTATTCTAACCTACTATGAACTAATGAAAGATATAATGTTCTTAATAAACTATCACTACACATACTTCGAATATAATAGAAGAGTCTTGTTGTATTATTTATTTTTTGTTTGAGGTGTGTTATGTGATCTTTCCAATTTAACTTTTCATCTAATATAATTCCAAAATATTTTACCCTACGTGCTTCCTTTAGTTCACAGCAACCATCGTTGCAAAAACCACCACTTATTATACAAGTAATGCATTTCAAAACAATTTTATTTTCCTGTTTATTATTCTTTTTAATAGAGAAATTAATAAATTGAGTTTTTTCAGGGCTCAATGCAATATTGTTTTTACAAAACCACCATTGAATCGAAAGCAAATCCCTGTTCATCTTAATAGCTACTTCGTTCCAAGACTCTTCGGAATAAGACAAAGCAGTATCATCAGCGAAAGAAGTGATACTAGCATTTAATTTAGCATTGCACAAGTCATTAATGTATATTAAAAATAACGTAGCCCCTAAAACCGACCCCTGCGGCACACGGTGTTTGATTTCCCCCATTCCACTTACTACTCCGTTAACTTTAACACATTGCATCCTCCTCTGTAAATAACTTCTAAACCAGTTGTGTACTATTCCTCTAACCCCACAATTATGTAACTTTTCTAGCAAAACTCTATGATTCACAGTGTCGAAAGCTTTTGTTATGTCTAAAAATAGGCCACTAACTTTTCTCCCACCGTTTACACCTTTAGACAACCTGTCCATAAATTCTATTAGTGCCGCTTCTGTATTTATACCACTTCTAAACCCAAATTGTTTCCGACTAAGTATGTTATTTTTTTCCAAAAAACCAACTAATTTCTGTTTCATAATCCTTTCAACAATTTTAGCAAAGGAAGATAGTAAAAATATTGGTCTATAATTATTGCAAGCATCCCTTGAACCCTTCTTAAAAATCGAAATTACCAGAGCGTTTTTCAGCCTTTCAGGAAAAACCCCTGTCTCAAAGCTTAGATTTATAATGTACAGGAGTACATTCTTAATTTCCTTAAAATGAATCTTAATCACTGTCGAATTTACTCCATCAAGACCTGGTGTAGTTCCATTTTCAAATAGTTTACTGCTCTTTCTAGATCATTATCTAATACAGGAGATAGAAACATCGATTTTAATAACGTTTGGGTAGTAAAGCTGTCTTTACAATCTATCAGCTCAAGATCAACCATTTTATAAGTTTTTTGTTTATTTATTAATTTTTCAGAAATGTACAAGAAATATGTATTAAATGCTTAAGCTACAGCTAAAGGTTCAACTATGCTTATATTGTCTTCTTTTAAATAAATCAAACCATTTACTTTGGTTTGTTGACCACTTACCTCTTTTAAAACCTTCCAAGTTTTCTTAGAATTTCCCTTATATTTTTCAAATAAATTACTGTAATAACTATCTTTTTGATTCCTTATGTCTATCTTTAACTTGTTTCTAAATGTTTTAAAATACGTTAATAATTCCATATTGTCGGGATTTTTTTAATTGCTTTTAATAAACTGTTACGCTTTTTAATTAGTTTACACGTTTCATCTGTAATCCATGGCTTAAGTTTAGGAAATTTACATTTTTTATGCACAACCTTCTCGCTTTTTCTTAATAAGTTACAAAATTTATCGTGGAACAAATCAAAAGCGTGAGATGCATTCTTTTCCTTAAAAACGAAATCCCAATTTACATTATTTAGCTTATCACTGAAATATTCGTGATTGATACTGATAGAGGGCACTGGCTCCGTAACCTTGATATTGCTAAGTGTGTCTTCCCCCTCCCGCACCAACAGTACAGCTGATAAACAATGGTCAGTCAGCCCGCTATCAATTACCAGTGCTTGTACTCCTATTTTGTTTCTGTTCCGAATTCGAACTAATACATGATCAATGCAAGTTTGTGATTTCTGTGTTATTCGTGTTGGTTCATTTATCATGGCCTGTAAGCCATTTAAAGCTAAGGTAAGCTTATAGTTATCTATTTGTTCCCTATCCTCCAAAAGATTCAAGTTCATATCCCCAGCAATCAATAGGTTGTCACAGTTCTTGACCTCTGGGTTCAATAAGAATTCTGACAATTCATTTATAAACAATTCACCAGACGAGTGATGTAGCCTATATACCGCCAATAGATTGAAATTGTAACCAAATTCTTTAAATGAAATTTGTAGTACATCGGCCGATACAAAATTGCATGGAATTTGTGATACTTTAGTAACGTTTTCATTAATATAAATAGCAACTCCTCCGGCCCTATAGTTCTCATTTGTATTAAAAAATGATGAGTACTTAGGTATAGAATAATAGGAAGTTTCAGAATTATTTATCCATATTTCTGATAGGATTATTATATTTGGTAATTTATTCAGCACAGCAAGCTCAGCTAAAAACATATCAAAATTTTCTCTCATGCTTCTAATATTTTGGTGGCATATTAAGAAGCCAGTTAAAGTATTTAAAAAACTAGTTGTTTGTAAGTTTATAGTTTCTTTCATAATAGGTTATTGATAAAAGGAAAGCATTTTCAGAAGATTGAAGACATGACTACCCAAGTACCACCACTTTCACAGGTAAAATAAAGCTTTATAACAATTATTAGGCCTACATCTAATACAAATTTATAAACACAAACCAAAACAATAAATTAAATAGTCCTTCACTATATTTAAAATATGTAGTGTAATCAACATACCTAAAGGTTTTCAAGGTCAGCCTGGCACCTTATCACAGAAACGGGTCCCTTTTCATCTTTTCGCAGAAAGATTTTACCTCCTCGCACCCACACAAACTGGTAATTGTTCTTTTTCTTAAAGTCCCTGGTCATACCGAGCAGTCTTCTTCTGGTTGGAGTAAGAGACTCATTGACATAAATTGGTTCGTCACTTGTTAAACCTATGTGCCGAGTTGAAAAGTCCTTCTTTGCTCTTCTTTTGGCCATCATATTTTCCGCATCAAACCTCCTAACAAATTTTATAATGATTCCAGGTGGCTTTGAATCACTGGATCGTTTTGCTAGAGTGTGGCATGCATCAACCATGGTATCAGTTACTTCCATACCAAGAGCCTTTCCCACCTCCTTCACTGTGTCTAGCACATTGCCTACCACAGGTACACCTTGAAGCTCCACACAGTTACGCCTAGAGTACTGCTCCATGTCTTCAACCTTCTGCTCTAGGTTGAAAACTTTATCTTTGAGCTGTTTATTTTCTGCTGTGAGAGCATCAATCCTATCGAGGTACTCTATAATTTTCACCGTGTTCTCTTTCAGGGCAGAGGTATTTTCATCAATCTTGCTATTCATCAATTCATAGGATGTATTGAATTCAGTAACATTTGTCTTTTGATCACATTTTAGTTCATTTATTGCTTTCATTACATCCTCTAAAGTTAGTTTACCCTCTGTAGCTTGTGACTCTAATCTTAGGCTACTGCGCCGCTTTTTGCTGCAGGGATCACACCGCCACATCATACTTTCATTATTTAGGAAATGTCAGCCTTGCTCATCTTCACACAAGTACCGTGGAAACTAACATTGCAATCAGAGCAGGTTACCTTAAGTTGCCTTTGAGTAAAACCACTATTACATACTCCACAGGTTGCCATTTTGTAGGTTAGGTTTATTTATTTATTTATTTATTTACATACGGTATACACCATTTCACATTTGTTATAGGTATTGTGAAAATACAAGAGGCTTGATATAAACAACTTACATAAATAGTTTACATGCATACATGCTAAAGCAAACAGAAGCAAAAAAATAAGCAAAACAAGTGCCAAATAACATCAACATCGTGAATAAAAAGAAAAATTACAACAGCAATATAGTTCATAAACAAGTGCAACATGAAGGTGGAACCGTAAAAAAGACTTAATTAAAGTACCGGTAGCGTATAAAATATAGAGTTACTTATATACTACTGAGACATACATATGCATATGAACAAATACAATACGAAAGAAAAAATAAAGATTAGCGTAGCCTATGTTCATTGATATATATAAAAAAATCACAAGAAACCATTTCCATTTAGCAAAATTTAAAACATGCTACAATACATGCAAATTTTGATGCTATTATAATAATATATGAACAAAAGTGTTAAGAAAATAGCAAGCAATATATAACATTCACAAGAAACCATCTCTATTTAGTGAAATATACAATATGCGACAATACATGCAGGGTTTGATGCCATTAAATATAAACAAAAGTGTTAACAGAAAAAACAAAAACAAAAAAAAAAAAACAGCAAGCAAAATATAACGTTCAGTGTCAGAGGTTCACGTGTGGCCAGAGAGATATTTAGTGACCTCCCTCTTGAATGATGTGTCGGACATGCTGAACAAATCAATATGCGCAGGAAGACCATTTCCCAACCTGTGAATTCTCGGTATTGTACTGTTGTACGCATAGTTCGTAGCGAGGAATTCCCTCTCGAAAAGCTGCACAGATCTTGAAGATGGTCGAGGACAACGAAGATTGATCCTCTCTAAAAGTCTCGGGGAATCACAAGACGACGACAAAATCTTCTTCAAGAACATCAGGTCAGCAATTTGGCGTCTGGTGCTCAAGGGTAGGAGCCCAAAGTGGCGTTGCAGATCTTCAACAGGAACCCCAACAACAAACGTAACTTCCAACAGGAGTATTACTAACTCAACAATATTGCTTATTACTTTAATACTTACTGATAGGCTCTCAATATTGTATTTTACTACACACAACACATTTAATTAGTGATATAATAACACTTGAACATTAAGTTTTGAAGAGCGATATAACTACGTGTATGCTTGTCAGCCACTGCCATCTAAAATGCAGTGGCTAAATCATTAACTAAACTACGGAATACAGGTCACAATACGTCTTCACTCGTCTACTAACCACCTACGACTGACCAGAAGGACTAGCCAATGGTAATCGTGACGGCTGGCTAAAACAAGATGGCGGAAATACAAGGGAAGGGGAACAGGAATGGGCCCTTTCGTTATTATTGGTTCATGCGAGATGAACTTCTTAGAACCATATTGTGACCCCGCATTGGTTTATTACAAATATCCGATCCGTTTGATACTTTTGGTTTTCTCTTCAGTTCATTTTTTAGAATTAGCAACCAAAGCGGCCTAATCTCGACTGATGGTTGACTGATTGGGCACATTAATAGTATTTCTCCTTCCATCTGCCTCACAATGGAAGTGGAAGTCCAAAACAATCTTCCCTTTTTGGATGTGTGTGTATTAAGAGATAGGGATGTCCTTAAGACATCTGTTTTTCGAAAGATAACACACACAGGAAAATATTTAAATTATCAATCCAACCATCAAAAATCTGTCAAAGAAGGAGTAGCCTACTCGTTGTTTGATAGAGCAAAGAGCTTGTGCTCAGATAAAGATGGACTAAAAGAAGAATTTAAGAAAATTGAATCGGATCTCAGAAGCAATGGATACCCTCAATTAGTAATTAATAAGTGCAAACGAATCAGAAGAATAATTCCTGAGACAGAAAAACAGAATTGTGATAAATTTGCGTTTATGTCAATCCCTTATGTGCCGGGATTATCGGAGAAAATTAGAAGAGTAGGTAGAAAGTACAACATTAGAACCGCGTTTAAAACACACAACACTCTTAGACAAAGTCTCGTAAAAACAAAACCAAAAAATGGCACACAGGATTCCAAAATCTGTGTTTACAGTATAAAATGTAGCTGCAATAGGGAATACATAGGCGAGACAAAAAGACCACTAAACGTAAGGATAAAAGAACACAAAGAAAACACGAGAAAGGGTTTCACAGAAAAGTCAAAAATTGCACACCATTGTTGGTCCGAAGACCATCATATAAATTGGGATGAAGCCCACATAATACATCGGGAACCACATTTCTTCAAAAGGAAATTAATTGAGGCAACATACATTAAATTGGCAGACCAACCAATCAGTCAACCATCAGTCGAGATTAGGCCGCTTTGGTTTCCAATTCTAAAAAATGAACTAAAGAGAAAACCAAAAGTATCAAACGGATCGGATATTTGTAATAAACCAATGCGGAGTCACAATATGGTTCTAAGAAGTTCATCTCGCATGAACCAATAATAACGAAAGGGCCCATTCCTGTTCCCCTTCCCTTGTATTTCCGCCATCTTGTTTTAGCCAGCCGTCACGATTACCATTGGCTAGTCCTCTGGTCAGTCGTAGGTGGTTAGTAGACGAGTGAAGACGTTTTGTGACCTGTATTCCGTAGTTTAGTTAATGATTAGTGTTTTGTATAGTTTTGTATTAAGTGCATGTCTTTAGTGTCTTTAGTGTCTTTAGGACGCTCGACTACTACTAATCTACTAACCTTCCAAGATCACATTCTCACTGCCTTCTCAGAATCTCATCAGGTGGACTCCATATACACAGACTTCTCTAAAGCTTTCGATCGTGTAAGCCATGAACACCTGGTGGCCAAGCTTGAAGCTATTGGACTCAGTGGAAGCCTCTTGATGTGGTTGAAGAGCTACCTTCGGGATCGTTCTCTTCGGGTTCGGGTTGCTGGCTGTTTGTCGAAGCCTTTCTCTGCTATATCAGGTGTGCCTCAGGGATCGCTGTTGGGCCCTGTTCTCTTCTCAATATTTATCAATGACTTAGTCCAGTACACCCAAGGATCAAAAGTTTTACTCTTCGCCGATGATGCTAAATTCTTCAGAACAATAAAAACCCTCAACGATTGCCAGGCTTTACAGAACAGTATTGATCTGTTGATGAAGTGGTGTTATGATAATGACATGTCATTAAATATTTCCAAATGCTCTGTGATATCTTTCTCCAGGTCTAGCACACCTATCATGTTCCCTTACACACTTGAAGATCAACCCCTCTCGCGTTCTCTGATGATAAGGGACCTTGGAGTCATGCTTTCTCCTAATTTAAACCCTCAAGAACATATCAACTATATTTGTAAGAGAGCTAATTCTGCCCTATACTTCGTCATACGGAACAGCCGCAACATGTTCTCTATTCATGCTCTACGGATCCTTTACATCCATCTGGTGAGACCCTTACTGGAATATTCTTCACCTGTTTGGAGCCCTTACTTGATTGGCCAGATTGATGGACTTGAGAACGTTCAAACCCGTTTCGTCCGTTTTGTTGGTGTGCTGCTAGGCTTCGACTACCGCACTGCTCCAGTTCATGATCTGCGACTTCAGTTAAACTTGATGCCACTTCACACAAGACGAATAATCAATGACCTACTGTTCCTGAGGAAGCTGATTAACTCGAACATTGATGCCCCTGATCTACTTGTCAAGCTGGACTTCCGCACTTCTCGACACCTGCGCCACACCCATCCTTTCGCTAGACGTCAGTATTCGACCCAGTACTTGTTCCACAGCACCTTTCCTCGCCTCCAGCTGCTGGCCAACAGCATGCCGGACGACATTGATCTGTTTTGTACAGGTGAGGAGGCCTTCAAAAAGAAGTTGTTGGACTGGAGGGCACTGCATTGAATCTGTATTCGGCAATCAAAACTGTAGTTATTAGTATAACATATGGTGCATGTTCATTAGTTTTTTTTTTTCCTAATTCTATTTACTTATCATGATCCTCAATATTTATTATAAATTATTGTTATTTATTTGTTATCGTTGTTAAAATTTGTTATGTATTCTATAGATTCTATTTTGTTACTCTAATTCTGTTAATATTTATTACAATAATGTAGATTTTATTTACCTTTACTAGTATAGTTATATTTATTGTAAATCATATAGCTTTATTATTGTTATTGTTGCATAGTGTTGGCTGTATTGTTCCCTGCATGTTTGGCTTGGTGCTTGAGCTAGGGCTTAAGCACCAATTAGTTTAAAGTCCAATTGCATGTTTGGCTTGGCCCTCTGTGTTTACAAGTACTAGTCATCTTGAGAAACTATGTAAAACTGTAACCCGTTGTAAATTGGTCTTTTAACCGTTGGAAGTTAAATAAATAAATAAATAAGTGAAGTTGACAAACAACATGTAGGTTGTGATTCCTGACTTAGGCGTGCCACAACGCTTTAGTAAGATTTGTTTATTTTAACCTAGTTTGTAATTATGTATTAGGTTAGTTCTTTATCTGAAGAACAGATCAGATTGCAGATCTCGAAACGTAGTGTTACTGTTTTCTTGTGTCACTGAACGATGGCAAATGTCCGGAAAAATCATGTTTCCTTCACAATCCTTCCATCGTCAAAAATAACCTTCAAACAAAGAATAATCAGTGATTTTTAAAATTAGCAATTAATGTTAAACATACACAAGTTAATTTTTTTGAAAGACTCTAAAGTAAAGGTAAGAAATCATCACGTTTATCATTTACAACATATAAAGTTTGAGAATTTGTGTAACCATAGCAACCCCCAGTTTTATATAAGAAAAGTATAATGTTCGTCTGAAGGTTGGAATTGGAAAGTGATTGACAGCTGTTGACAACACTGTAAATTATTCAAGGGAAAATACACAAAGAGCGTTCACATTCTAGTGCTTGAAGCTGTTGGCATGTAATAATTAGCAAATACAACCTGTATTGGTCTGAATTGTTTTGTGAACAGGAGTCAACTTCAATTACACAGGGGACCGGCGGGCAAAGTCATAACAAGATAACAATTAATTGTTTTCATTTATTTCTTTTATAGACATAAAATATATATATAGCAATAACTATGTTATTTATATGTACAGCTGTTTCCTGCAATGAAAGTTCAGTCGTGTAGACAGCTAGAATTTTTGTGCTGTCCCTTTCTATGTTTCTGCAAAATGTTGTATCTTTTAGGACTCAAATACTCAATAAGTTTAGTCATGTTTTACCTCTTTCGTTTGTTAATACTTTTGTTTGCAGACTTGTGTCTCAAAGTTAATTTCTACTGTTCTGCACAAATGCATGGTGAGTTAGGTACGGGACTCTGACAACTGGAGTCTAAGTAATACATTGCAGATGTACAGGGACCTTTATGGAGGTTAGAGAGAGAGAGAGAGAGAGAGAGAGAGAGAGAGAGAGAGAGAGAGAAATCTTTATTGACAATCTTCAAGATTGAAATGGCGTCAAACAAAACATTTTTTAAAACTGATAAAAAGACATACAGTTTTACAGTTAAAAAAATTAAAAAAAAGTTCACAAGTTAGATGAGGTTGTAAACGAATAAACGGTGCCAGGACGTTGATGGTGCATGTCAGCCAGCCTCTGTTAATGGATCCTCAGTCCACTCTCGTCAGTAGCGATCAACGTTCGCCCTATCGAGTTTGGAAGAAAAGAGAGCTAAGCCTCACGATGGACATAGTAAAGGCGGAACGCCTTAAAAACGGATGTATTGGTAAAGGAGTATCTATGTATTTAAGACAGAGGTTAACATCCAGAATTGGCAGACGACACGACGAGCTGTAGCTAAGATCAGGAAGAAATTTTAGTCCCACAATCAGTTGGCAAAACGTTTCATTTAGTTATGTCATACTTTGAAATTGTGAGGATAATAAAATTTGAGACATTGGTACATTAGTTAGTGTAGAAAACGTGACCCACCTTTTGGTATCAATTCCAAGAATAACCAATGAATAAATTGGTTTCTGGCTAATCAGTGTACTTTAATTGAATTAAATTGTTTTTTATTATGAATTATAGAAATCTAGGTAGATTGAAGTGTCATCACAGTTGAAAGAGAGAGAGTGAGAGTGGCAGAGAAAAGAAAGGTGAAAAACATAGTAGTTCGTCTCTTGTTTAAGTTTTTCTACGAGCCCTTATCAGCGACGAAGTTTGATGGCACGTCCTCTGATCACTAACCCTTCCTGGACTAGCTTGGCTATTTCTCTTCTACCTCACACCTTTATTTGCTTTAAAAGGTGAAACTCAATATATTTCTTGACGTTATAATAAATAGTTAATTCAATACAACAGTTATAGTTGTTTGTTCAACGTACTAGTCAAGTAACTGAAAGCTCAAGTAATAGTAATTCTTAAACTGGAGACTAGAAAGGACAGTTAGTGGGCGTGAGAGAGAGAGAGAGAGGGGGGGAAGGAGAAAGAGAGTGAGAGACAGTGAGAGACCTAATATATCATTTTATCTTTCTCTTTTATACCTCTTTTAACATGGATTTTCAGTTTGTCTTACAATTTCCTCAATCAGGTTTTTTTCAATTTTATTATTTTTTAAATCTCTACCATAACTTTTAGTGATATTGGCCAAGAGTTTTAAAAATTTATCCATTCTATAGTCATACTTTATTTTTAAATTTGGTTTTATTCTTTTGTCTGATTCACAGATTTAGCAATATTTTTAATCATTATATTAAAGATTTCAAAAAAAATTATATCATTAATTTATTATAAATTCAAGGTTGGAATAGGCCAAATACAAACAGTTTTTATAATTCAAAGGAAGGCCTCTGTGGTGTAGTCGTAGAGCACTCACCCAGCGAAAGATCCGAGTTTGAGTCCCGGCGGAGCAAATATTATTTGTGATTCAATGCCTATTGCAATTAAATTCGGATAATGACATTTATAAAAATTTTATGATTATACGTATATATCGCGCAATCCTCTTTTCCCTTGTTTAGACGTAATTTACAATATACATTTTTATTTGTTTAAATATATTAAAAGTGATTTTCTGAGCAATTGAATCAGGAAACCAGAACAATAAAACACGTAGACCGGTCATCGTTGAAGATTTTATATCAGCAGGTCTACCACCAATACTAGAACTAAACAACTAGGAGAACATGAATCATATTTAAATGTTGTTCGTTACGTTGATCATTACGTTACTTTAAAATAAATATAAGTCACAGCGAATAAACAGTTACAGACTTAGTCATATTATTAACTTATAAGATCATATATTTTTAAGTGCCTTCTTGAATAATAAATTAGATTAAATTAACATACCACCTCTCATTTTATACTGATTTCTCAAAATGCTTTTTATAATATGTCATAAATTATGATTATTAGCGTTTAGGAAGCGTATAAACTTAATTAATACTTATAAATACACTAAATGGATAAATATAATCACCTGTTATTGGATCTATAAGTTAAAGACATCTGTACGGAAGATACATGGATTGTAAGGTGATCACAATTTGCTACAACCTACAATATTTATGGATCATTGTTCGCTCTTATGAGTATGAATAGAACAAGAAATCAAAGGAAAGGTAACTCATAAGCTGTCATAAGAAAGATCATAAAAAATAAAAATTAACAAGTACTGTCCACCGTAAATATTTAACTAACTAGATTAGTATGTTACCATTTAAACACATGTTTAATATGTATACTATATCATATGTAATAGTTGTTACGTTTTCTATGATATATTATTGTTGGTATATAGTTCTTTATTTCAAATATTATTATTTCATATATGCCCTCTATTTACGTAGTAAAGTAATTCCTAAAGTTTTTAAAATGTCTTATATAGTTAACGCATTCCTAAATAACTTATCCATATTGTTATCCTGCGCCGGTTTTTCCTAATGTAATATTATCCTGTATCGTCAAGCTATTTACTTTAAAACGCTTTTCTTATGCTTTGTAGTTATACATAATACAAAATAAATTATTGTACGTTAAAACTAAAACAATTTAGTTTGGTGAACTATTTCTTACAAAGAACATAAAATACACATGTTGCAGGAGAAAGGGACAGTCAGTAAATCTTTCTAATGCGCTCTTCTGCTGTTTAGTCCTACTGCCCTTTCCTTGTATCTCTGTAACAGTGTCACATTGTTGTCCCGAACAATGGTAATTTGAAACCCCAAGTTTTTTATATATATTTATTTTTTTATGAAAGTCGTACTTAGTACTCACAAAACGTTCTTTTCTTATAACATAAAATACAAGTTGATAAAAAGTTATATTGTTATTTTAACATATACACACGTTAGAATACAAAATAGGATACATGTTTTCACTTGTTCCAAATTGGCAAAGTATGAAACTATGCCTAGTAAAAATCAGTAAACATCCATTAATATTTTAATCATGATTTCTAAAACCTGCTATAACATTCACTATTAGTTTATATTAAAACTAAAAACTGCCGATATTTGTTTTATGGAAGTCAAAAAAATTTAATACACTTTTGTTAATTTATTTGAAACATTAGTGTAATACAATGATTCATTGTATCTAGGCACTCATATTACAATAACTACTAATAAATACTTAGATCAAATCTAGCTTATTTAGTTTTTTATACAATGTTCTTAACTGTATTTTGTAAATACTATTAACTATTTAGTTCACTCTGGAAGTTATGCCTTATTTTTTTGGAGGAAGCGAGCGTTATATTTTCAATCTAAATACTGTTTTATTTGTTTCCTATTAATTCGACACAATGAATACTTATAATAAATATGTGATGACTTAAAAAAACATGTAAGGTATACCATTAGAAAATTAAATCAAATTCAACGACATATAGAATAGTATCTTGAAATAAACTCATATAAAATTTTCTTTCTGTTTTTAGTAATAAATTGTTTTTAAATATAATCGTATCACAACTAAACGTCTTCTAAATTTAAAACATTTACTTCTTCGTCTTCTTCGATACTATCTTGGCTATGTTTCAAACACTTTGATAAAACTTCCAGCTCTACCAGTCAAGTCCCATTAATGCCAAAATTAATTTAACATACGCTGTTATAGTATTACTGGTATACTAAATGTTTATCTGCTCTGTCTAAGTGGTAGAGGCACATTTTGGAAGATTGTTTTTTTTATTAAAATCTTTGAAGTATAAGCTATAAAATACACTGGTCTAAACCCAACTTCAACTGTTTGGCTCGGTACAATATGAATTACTTACCTTTGTTTCAGTGATTTGCAATTAAGACTCTAGGGAGACCAACGATGACTGATTGCATGTCATGAACAATCCCAGTTCTGACAAAAATATGCAACGTTACAAACGTAAATACTAATAATTAAGTATTTATATATCTTATAATTATATAAACGTGACAGAAGCAAGGCCACGCATCCCTGAATGGTGTATTTTCCGTGACAAGTATGGACACTGGGAAAGTTTTAGATGCAGTTGTTTTATCTAAATACTGCTCTTGTAATAAGAAAACTAAAACTAGTGAATCCCACCGAGAAAATTGTAGCAAAATATGACGGATCGAGTGGAGGCATGGAGGTAGCAGCAGCAATTGAGGTTTTCAAGCGATCAGGAGGAAAACGGGGTGTTAGGTATATAAAGTATCTACGAGTAGGTGACGGTGACAGGTCTGCTTTTTCATCTGTTGAGCAGGCCAAGCCATATGGTGATAGTATCCAAATCAGTTGGAGTGTATTGGACAAGTCCAAAAAAGGACGGGTAGTCGTTTACGTACATTGAAAACCAAACTACGAGGGCAAAAGTTAAATGATGGGAAACCTATTTCAGGACGTGGTAGGCTTACTGATGCAATTATTGACAGTATTCAAACATATTATGATAAAGCAATCCGAGACAACCTTGAAAATCTTGATAAAATGAAAAAAAGCGGTGTGGGCGACATATTTTCATCTGCTTTCGAGTGAAAACTCTCCCCAGCACGAACTTTGCCCAAAAGGTGAATCGTCACTGTGCAAATACCAAAAGTGTCTGTTTTCAGGTGATAAATATACCCATAACAATGCAGTGCCTGAGCCTATTATGCTGGAAATAAAACATATTTTTAAGGACCTTTCAAATACAAATTTACTTCAAAAATGTCTTCATAGCCGCACACAAAATCCAAACGAGTCATTTAATAGCGTCATCTGTACGAGAATTCCCAAAAACGACTATGTTGGAATAAAAAAAGTTAGAGTGTTAGATGCCATAATTGCATTTAACTGTGGTGCTCTGGGTAAGATTCATGTTATTCAGAAACTATGTGGTAATGCTGGAGGAAATTGTGTAGTCGGCCTAAAACAAATTGATCAAAATAGGATTTAAATGCCAACAAAGCAGCCTTAGAATGCTTTAAAAATAAAAGAAAACAAACGAAATGGCAAAAGAAAAAGGGAAGATGTGAAAAAGAAAAAACTGTTGTGTATGGTGCTGGACTCTTTTAGTGTGACAAAAGGACAAGTTTGTAGTTTTCGGCACCTACCGGAAAATCACTTTTCCTCACACTCAGGTACACTTTTTTAAGTTAGTACCTGTGTACCTCTTTGGTTATCAATCTGTAATTTTTTTCTGTTATGTATATCTGTGTGCGCTACAACTTTAACTATAAATAAATTGTTAAAACTGTCAGAAAAAAAATTAAAAATAAATATTTATAAGCAAAAAAAATGTAAATTATAGCGGTTTTTTATTTTTTATATTTACTTATGGATAAGTAACAATTATTCAGAAAGATACAAATAAGCAATGTACAAATTTTTACATGTGTACACCTAGTAATTCTTGTTCTAAGGGTACCTAAACATTACATTTTTAACATGCGCAGTATAGGGACTACAAGGTTCCCTTAAGAAAAACACGCTTGATAGTATTTTTTGTTTTTTAAACTAGTAACGTTACTGTTTATATTCATGTTACAACACTTGCCAGTGAACATAACGACTGTAAGCGCATATATGATTATACCGTATAGCATTATATTTTAATCTGTTTTAAAAACACGCATGTCCTTCAAAACTTAACCAGCCGATACGATATATTGAGCTCTGTATGTTTTGACCGCTCCATCCACTATCTCGACTACCTCCACATATTCAGTCTCTAAAACAAAGCAATGTGCAGATCTTAAATAAGAAAAAAAAATTATTACTTAAATATTTATTGTGTGTGAAAAATGTTATTACATATGTGTTTTTTTTCTCGTATCTCGAAAAAACACAATAAATGTTTCAAAACCACGATGGATAAACATTGCGTGGTAATTTGAACTAGTTTGGTTAATAATGATATTTTTTATGTTTTATTGGAGCTCATTTCATTTTATTTCTTGGGATTCGTTATTTATATGTATTATTAGCCATTAAATATTCTGTGATTTTAAATAGATGATTTTAGGACATTATTGACATTGACCTCTCAAATAAAGTCCTAATTTACTTCAATTGAAATAAATATTATTCGTTTTCGCGGAGGGAAGTGTTTTTCCTATTATGCACCAAAACTGTATAAGGACCTCTCCTGCAGTTTAAAAGTGTTTACCGGCGCCACATATAAAGCAGGCAAATTTGTACGAAAAACTTGCTAAAATCATTTGGAATCAGATGTTATTATATTTTTAAGATTGTTGTTTTAATTTTTAAGTTTAGATTGTAATTTTGATTGTTATTCTAGCTATATATAGTATAGTTTAAGTTAGTGATGAGAGTTGTTAGAAAAATAAGATGTATCTGTGACACGCTTTATTATAAAACATTTATTTATTAAATTTTTGTATTGTTATTCTAGCTATATATAGTATAGTTTAAGTTAGTGATGAGAGTTGTTAGAAAAATAAGATGTATCTGTGACACGCTTTATTATAAAACATTTATTTATTTAATTTTGGTATTGTTATTCTAGCTATATATAGTATAGTTTAAGTTAGTGATGAGAGTTGTTAGAAAAACAAGATGTATCTGTGACACGCTTTATTATAAAACATTTATTTATTAAATTTTTGTATTGTTATTCTAGCTATATATAGTATAGTTTAAGTTAGTGATGAGAGTTGTTAGAAAAATAAGATGTATCTGTGACACGCTTTATTATAAAACATTTATTTATTTAATTTTTGTATTGTTAACGTTCACAAACCGGGAAGTAATATTAATTTGACATAGAAGTAATGTAACAGTTGGTATTCAGGAAGTGGCTATTCTCAGCAGTCAGTTAACATTCTCTTCGTACATACCGACCAGCTATACGATATAGATCCAACAGCACAGCACGGTTTAACTGTCCCTAATCCTATAATCTTTTCAATCAGTATAAAACTAAATAGAAACTCACTTTGAAACAGGCTTGGTTTGGGAGGATTGGTTTGTTTATTAATATTCTCTGTTACTGAAAACATATTGGATAGGATACTTAAAATAACAGTTCAAATTATAATAAGCGTAGCTATTAAAGTTTATACTTGATTATATATCGAGAAAAAGTAAGGAGAAATTAAAAATATTACTCTTATCATATCTATTATTCCAAAATTACGTAGCGATTGGATTAAAAATAAAACTATTATAAAAATGTACAAGGGCGTTTTTTAATTTATTACCATATTCAAATTATACATTAATGGAAAAGTAGAACAAATAAAATGAATTAATTTATTGGAGCAGGTAATACAAAAAATCAACATTATACTAAAATATCTATTGTTTAAAATATTATCGTTTGTAAAATAGACATTTATTCATTTCGCATTGTTAGTTAATGTGTATTAATTATTGAGTTTTGTAATAAAGTATAAACATTAGATTCCTAGTGAAAGTAACTGCTAGTATTTGCAATTTCCTCTCACTAACCTTAAGCTCCAACTATAAAATACTAAAAGAAATAAATAATTTACAATGTATGTCCTATTAAACAAGATCCATCTTATTGACTTGTCAAACGGATGAACATTTAGGTTACATTTTAGGTTCTCAACAGGATAAAAATCTTCGGTTTCATTACCAAAAAATATCAGAAAAAGTTCTTCAAATTAAAAATGAAATGCAATTTAATACACTTTTGTTTGTTAATCCAAACTTGTAACAGAAATTAGAAACATATTTACAAACTAAATGAAGAAGCTAAGTGATATCACTTGTACTTCATATTTAGGAATTGTAACGGTACAACATTTTTGATGAAAAAAAAGTGAAATAGTTTCGCAGGTCGCCACCAAAAATTGCTGCATCATACTTTTTGTGTAACCACCCCTGTGTCAGCGGGAGAGACATTGAGTATTTCTATAGTTAGTCTTCCTGCTCAAAAGCACTTTTGTGGTTGGATTTCAGGGCACACCAACTCGACTGTAATATAATAAAATAAAAAATCAGAACAGATTGTGAACCTGGCTTTAAATATTTCTAGGATCGTAAAATATTACTGAATGGTTTTAATTTGAATTCCAAAACTGAAACACTATTTTAAGATTGAAATAAGCAATTGAGATTAAAATAGATTGTAAGATTGTAACATCATGCGATATTCTCTATCTTTGTGACAGAAGTATATGTTTAAAGGGTTTGTTTGTATGAGTGAAGTAGTAATAAACATTGACGAAATTTTAAGACTCTTTGGAGTAAAAAGAACTATAGCAATGTATTGTAGTAAATAAAATAATGAACCAATGAAGGTGTAAACTTTATACTTGCCATTCATTAGTAATTCTTTCGTAAATATCTCTTGTAGGAATGAGGATAGTCTCTCCGTTTCTTTTGATGGGCAGTAAAAAGAATGAGTAGGATCAACTCTCTGTAAAAGACCCACGCGGCACCTCAATATCATCGGAATTCTCGACTCAATAGAAAGTAATAAGTCACAAGCCATAACATTCTTACCATACGTGACAAATAAAATATACGCTTTAATATGTGCAAGAGATTTTATATGTTAAGTAAGTTATATCAGATAAGATATTTTGTATATCTCACAAGTCATAAGTTTAGAAATGAGAAAAATGTGGACGAGGATATAATAACACAGGTAGGAAAACAATAACACAATTACAACAGTCTTGCGCTTTCGGAAAATTAAATTTTTACACAACATATTTCTTATATCATTCTACTCATTCCTAAGGTATACACTAGATTTTACATATTTGTGTTGCACTTTTCATATTTTCGAAATATATGATTAGTTAAATGTGTGAATTTAATATAGTTCAGATTTGTTTATTCATTTAAAATAATGGTTTCTCATTATTTGTATCAATAGCACTAAAATCTGAATTTAAATCAAAACTTTGGCCAGGAATAGAAACTTTTCACCAATTCTCCGTACCAATTTTATTAAAAAATGTTATTAACTTTTCCATTTTTATAATAATCATAGCAGTTCTCTATGGCTAGCAAGCTGTTGTTATACTATATTATGTGTTCCCTGTTTACCAAATCTGAAAGGTAACCTATGCAGATATTTTGAAGGCTTATTGACTAAAGGGTGTTCAGTCTTCCAATATTTAGAGATTTGTTTTCTGCTCATAAAAATTAGCTAAAAATTTCATATGAAGGTATTTCCTAAAACCTTTGGTTTTCCGTCTATCTGTCTGTAAGTGTTTTTTATACATCAAATTATATATTTTCGACCAGTTAAGATAAATTTATTAAACTTGAGAGTTATATTAACCTTTATTAGACCTTTTTGGAAATTAAATATTAACTAAATCCTTTGACCCGTTTCCAAATGGTGCGTGTTTAAATATTTTAAAATCCAGTAAAACAATTTTTTATAAAAAAATCAAAGGATACTAATATTTATTAGTTTTCATATCGGTTCCAACGGTATCTATTCTAAAGAAATCCGTCAATGTATAAGCGAGCACGATCTCTTTATAAGTATGCATGCACAAGCCGGGAGCAACTAAGAGTTTGTTTTTGATAGGCATCAGATGTTTTAAATAGGTTGTACAATATTTACAAGATACCAAATATTTTTAAATAAAAAAAAATTTAACGGTACTTTTCACAATACAACATTCATAAACAAGCATTGACACTTAAAAGATCAGCTTACCTAAGCCGGGAGCAACAAACAACAAATACCTTTCAACTGTGTCATGTTTGGTGCTCCCGGCTACTACTTTATCTGTAATACTTAAAAGGTAAAAAAACTACTTAATCACCATTCGTAATCAAAGTAAATTATTAATTTTTTGTCTAATTATATACCAGATGTTATGGACACTGTAAAATTGTGTTTTAGATTAAAGTATTTATTTCCAAGAATTGTTCCAAAGTGATAATTAAATACTTAAAAAAACTTTTTTTACGAAAATGACTGATAACGTCAATTCTAGCCTATGAAAACAGTTGATATTAAAACTACCTCTAAATTTGAAGTAAATTGTTTCTATTAGTTATATAACTGAGAAGTTGAACTTGATTTTCATTTCTGACAATAAACAAATATGACTGTTGAAAAGCACGGTGTGAGATTGCTTTATGCTCGTATCTATAACGTTAAGTTATTAAACTGTTGATATTGTAACTGCAATAATTGTGTCACGTAGTCAGTACTGTCCCTTCCAGAAATTACGAATATAAATAACTTACTATTGTATCATTACATGAACATGTATATAATAAGTAGTTTATGTATCGTGGTAAACCCATTATGATATTTAGCCTTTACGATATACCAAAACACTTTTAACCTGTACTCTGCATTCTAAAAGTTCCATTCTGCATAGACTATAAGACAGATCTTTTATCTACTGGGCAATAAATTTCTTCACTGTATTTTAGTAGCCTTTAAATATGTGCTATAATTGTTTTATACAAACATGCCATACAGTACTCAACGTTCATGTTATACTAAGAACTTAAATATTAACTTAAGTACCTATTAGCTTTTTGTGCATATTGTGGAATTTAATTTTAATAAAGGCTGACAGAGACTAGGGTTTGGAATCTAAATGCCACCCCTATTTCTTTCTCAGTAGGAATTTTAGATGTAGACAAATGCTTATTTGTTATTATCTAAATATATATACAATTGCACAAAAAATGGTTGTAATCATCACACCTCTAAAAAAATTATTTAAAACAGTTTTGTCTGTCTTAAAACAGTCCAAGCAGGATATATAACACAGAAATAAAATAGTTAATACCAAATAATTTGGGATTGTTCTTCCACTTCTCAACCACCCTTTCAAACATTCCTAGACATGTGTTCTCCAACATTCAATAAAATCAGTTATCGTTAGCTTCTCTAAACTCTGACCCATAAATCAATTCTGTATCTATAGTTAAATCATTCTTAAGAAGAACTCGTGGGGTGCTGATCACATCATTGCAGCAATAAAACTACACCGGAATAATAATCAATCAAAGCTCTAGATGGGATGGGATGTATCAGAATAATCTGGCTCTTTAACAGTGTAAGAAAATGGCATTGTTATAATTTGTAACTTGAAGACTTTATACAGTTACTTGTGATTTGAGTGGACATAGTTCTATGAATTAATTATTATTTAACACTGGAACACACGTAACATAATACTCTAGGCAGAAATTTATAGTATTATCATTGATATTTTACGTAGTATATGCACGTAAAAGTGAATATAATTATCAACCAATGAATTAAATTTGTTTTTATTCACTATATAATGGTTTTAAGTTTGACATTGATTGGATTGTTTGCTCAAATCTCATATACATAAAGGACTTTCCTCCAATGTTGTACAGTGAACAATAGATAGAATTTCTTATATCCTAGTTCAGGGTTAGAAAGTGCTGAATACTTTACTGCTTTATCATCTATGATGAGATAGTGTTCTACATCGCGGACGAAATATATAAACTTTCAATTGTTAAGCAATGTTTGGTCGCAGTATAACGCAATAAACACACGTGACAATCAAGCACTGGTAGCGAAAATTTAAAAGCTACAATTTTATTTAATTTCATATTTATAGTATCTTTAATAGTATCAAATATTTTTAAATAAATAAAACATAAGCTTTCAGTAACTGTAGATAAGTTAAATTCATGAAAACAGTACAATTAATGGAGTAAAATCATTCAAAGCTATAGTAATTTATTTTTAAGTAAGTTTTAGTCCCAGATGAAAAATTTATGGTTAAATTCTGTTATGTAAACAGTCCATAATTTTATGTTATGTAATCGTTATGTAATCCATAATTTTATTTACTATTTAATATTGTAAGACAATTTAAAATAATTATATTTCTTTTTTGATTGGTACTTAAAAGTAAATATAATATTATAATTTATTATATTTTTAGTTTATGTATTAATATGTGTAAAATATTGAAAAGGAAAGCTTTAGATAAAATAGGAGATGTGTTTTATTAAATTGACCTTTTTGTTTAAATTATCAGGATGTACCATTCAATGATTAGCAGCAATTTGTACGACTAATTGTAATTTCCATTCCAATTGCAATTGCACGTATGTGTAATTGGAAGGTATGATGTAGCACATGTCTAGTTAGATGTGGTTGGCTTAAATACAAATATTAAAATCAATCTTATCGTAGGTACGAAAGGTAATATTACCATATATACATGTAATGCCTAGAATAATAATTAGCTTAAGCATAATATAATTAAGGTGGTTTGGCAGAATATGTAACACAGGTTTAACCGTTAAATAACACTATTGTGTCATGAACATATCGTTTATATACTATTAGTATTTCTATTTTAAATTTATTTATATGTGAGAATATAATTTCATATCCTCTATAATTGAGATAAACGTGTTCTAGAACTCAGACAAGGGGGAAAGACTTACTAAACCGTCCAATTCATGATAAAATGTACTGTTAAAAGGGAAATAATTATGATTTATTATATTTTATAATACTCATAAATAGCTTCAGGCAACACATTAGGGAGTTTGTTTAAATTTACATAAACTATGTACAACATTTATGCACTGGTACATTGATTTCATGAATTAAAGGTATAGGTCTAAACCTATTTTTGTTCCTAAATAGTTAAAATTATTTAAAAACCTTTTTATGACTTTTTTAAAACTCCAAAGATACTTTTGTAAACAAAATCCTTCAAAGTATAAGCGAGCACTATCAGTTTAGAAGTATAATTGCACAAGCGGAGAACAACAAAGAATTTGTCAGTTGAAAGATATCAGCTGTTATACATCCGTTACAAAAACATTACAAAATGCTATTCAGATAAATAATCTCTGCCCCAAACAGTATATCCCTCATATATATATATATATATATATCCAAACAGTATATCCCTCATTTACCATTTCTACATTGTACACACGGCTTCTAACATACAATTGTATATTTTATATTTATAGAATGTATTTATCACTGGTTGCTATGTGGGTAAATTAGTTTACTTAAATCTAACTTATGTGGACAAATGAATTACTTCAATGTTAAAAATAAACAAGTAGCTGTAATATTTTAAGGAAAATGTTTTGCTCTAAGATAATATGGCAAATAACTTAAAGCTAATGTAAAAAGTTAGTGAATGCTGTATATTTTGATCAATATTACACAAAACTCAATTTTTAAATCAGCTATACATATATTTAAGTGATATTATACACTTCATCATAAAACATTTACCTGTTATTACAAATAATGGTAATTTTTTAATTTCACTTTTTTGTCACTTCGAATGTATTTTATTAAGAAATAAAAATGTGATCTTTAAAAATGATTATAGAGTTTATAGAGCACTCCCCCAAATGAGCATTTAAAATATGGAGGTTGATGAATTTAATCTTTAGATTATATTTCATCTATTCGCTGAGGCAATTGTAAAATACGCATCTATTAAAACCAAAAGGAGGCGGTAATTATTTTCAGCCATGAATAATTGTTAGTTATATTGTAGAAAATACACTCGTTTAAACAATTTTAATTAGATCAGTAGTTACCAATAATCTATGCAACACCCTGGTAATACAGGCTTTCTAAAAAAATCCAAATAAATATATAAATATATTATTTATATTACATATATGTCTATTCAAATTTCAGAGAAGATCAAAAGTGTAACTTTATTATTTGTTATTAGTAAGGACAGATTTAGTAATAACTTCATAAGCTCAGTATGAAGCTATAACTTGATAAGTTTTGATAGCTCAGAAAATCACAAAAACTATGCACTTAATGATGTAAACTTAGAAAAGTAGATTGTGCTAGATGGGAGAGCTCAAAATTAACCCTATTAAAACCTACAAGTTGAATTCTGCAGAATGCATCATAGAACAGGGGCTAAGAACGAGTTGGAGATCAGAGACGAGGTGCAGGAACAGTAAGTAATTGGCAAGAAACTCACGTCTCACTAAGAGAGCTTAGTTTGTTCCTGTAATGTATGTAATACGACTGCGGAAATTGCATGACGATTTAGCTCTTTAAGTAGGATGTAAGTTGTAATAGTGATACTAGCACTGTTTATGAAGATATTCCTGGAGCTAGTAAATTAACAAAATTTAACAGGAAGAAAACGTTCAAGAAAGTGAAATATGAGCGTGTACAGCCATTACAGCACAATAGTTGTCTTCTGCATCTCCACCAGTTAAAGAGCATGACGCTGATGTGGGGCATTTTTGCCAAAATGCCGTACTCAGGATTCATTGGAAAAACTGGTTGATGTAGTGCAGTAGGTATTAACAAACCCTATATTTAAGTACCCCAAAACTAAGAGGTAAACTTTTAGACAAAAACCTACTCAGTAGGTTATAATACTAAGAAATAATGGAAAGAAAAGTCTTACAATGCTCTTAAGCAGCATACCATCAAATGATATGCAAATATTTTGAATATATTTGAGAAAGTGAACAGGTATATTTGCATCACAAATCCACTTTTATACGTGGGGTGAATCAACTAACATTTTTGAGGTAGATATGAAAGCTATAGACAAAATTACACATAGGCTACATAGTTTACATAGTAAGAAATTACAGAAAACCACAATTTGAAAATGATTCCAAAATCCAATCAGAGCATTGAGTTCTCCTGTTATTACCTCTGCTACGTGAAGAAACTCTTAATAGACCATTAATGGTGTATGAAGAAATAATAAACTGTGCGCTTCGGACATTGGAGTAGCAGGAATGAAGATCCTACGAGGGAAAAAACGAGACTTCATATATTTTACAGAACCCAAATCAAAAAGTTTTCAGTACCATATTTTTTAATGAAACATGAAGGTAGAGAAAAAGAGAAAAACCGAAGAAGAAATCAGATTTAGGTAGTTATTTAATTATAGGATAAGCCAAAGGACGATTCGGGAACTACTACAATAGGCAAAGTAGTTTATGAAGCAAAGCTTTTCCATGGCCAATGAACTTCTTATGAAGTTTGGTGAAAGTGTGCTATACACAAATGTGAGGGAAAATATTTGTCAACGACAACGTTTCATTCATATATTATATACAATTTTATAATACAATATAAATTTGGTGAGGAGTGTTACAAAAAAGGGTAAGCTGTACACAAAAGAGAGGGACAAACACTTGTCTATGACTGCAAACAGTTTATTTAGATATCGCATTAAATTATATAAGGAAAAAACTACTTGTGCGTGGAGTGGAATAAACGAAGAGTGAGTAGAGGTGATGGACATACATTTGTCAGTGCTATAGTACATTTAGATATAACATTACATTGTATAACACAATAAACAACTTGGGAGTAGAGTGGTACAAACTAAGAGTGAGCAGCACATAAAGAGAAGTGATGGAGAAACATTTGTCAGTGCTATAGTACATTTAGATATAACATTACATTGTATAACACAATAAACAACTTGGGAGTAGAGTGGTACAAACTAAGAGTGAGCAGCACATAAAGAGAAGTGATGGAGAAACATTTGTCAGTGCTATAGTACATTTAGATATAACATTACATTGTATAACACAATAAACTACTTGGGAGTAGAGTGGTATAAACTAAGAGTGAGCAGCACATATAGAGAAGCGATAGAGAAACATTTGTCAGTGCTACAGTACATTTAGATATAACATTACATTCTATAACACAATAAACAACTTGGGAGTAGAGTGGTACAAACTAAGAGTGAGCAGCACATAAAGAGAAGTGATGGAGAAACATTTGTCAGTGCTATAGTACATTTAGATATAACATTACATTGTATAACACAATAAACAACTTGGGAGTAGAGTGGTACAAACTAAGAGTGAGCAGCACATAATGAGAAGTGATGGAGAAACATTTGTCAGTGCTATAGTACATTTAGATATAACATTACATTGTATAACACAATAAACAACTTGGGAGTAGAGTGGTACAAACTAAGAGTGAGCAGCACATAAAGAGAACTGTGGGACAAATATATGTCAGTGCTGTAGTACATTGAGATATACATTACATTGTATAACACAATAAACAACTTGGTAGTAGAGTGGTATAAACGACGAGTGATCAGCACATATAGTGAAGTGATGGAGAAACATTTGTCAGTGCTGTAGTACATTCAAATATAACATTACATTGTATAACACAATAAACTACTTGGGCGTGGAGAGGTTCAACCGTAGAGTGAGCAGCACATAAAAAGAAGTGAGGGGCAAACATTTGTCAGTGACAACAACTCATACAGCTGGACAGTCGCCATTATTGTTTTGTCACTTGCCGGCTGTCATGATATAGCAGGTCTGTCTCCGGGCTACTAAAAGAACACACACACACACACACACTTGTGTGTATATATATATATATATATATATATATATATATATATATACGCTTTTTTAATTTTATGTTTCTTAAGGTGATATCACTACCTGCAGGTAATAGTTAAGAGTTAAATAGTACTCTTGACAATTATTACTATTCATGCTAGGATTATGTTTCTTAAGGTGATATAACCATTCGCAGTTAATAGGGAAGATTCCTTTGAGATTTAATACTATGTATGCCATGTTTAAGTTTCTTAAGTTGATATCGCTATCTGTTGTTAGCAGGGAACAGTTAAATTAAACTTTTTAGAATAGAAACTATGTATGTTAAGTTTTTGTTTTCTAAGGTGATATTACCGTTTGCAGTTAAAAGGAAAACGTCAGTGAGAGTTATGAGAGTTAGTACAACGTTTGAGAAATTTATAAGGATATTTCTTGTTCTAATTTTCAGAATAATAACACAAAACTTGTTCTCCCTTATGCTTTCTTTATTGAGCTGTACTACTACTCTCAATTAAAGAGTCTCTTAACACCTCAAGTGTATTTTTACGAGACACCCCGCAAAGGGTATCGGCTATAGTCGTCACGTTAGTGTTCGTTGATGGCAAAGTTTTCGTATCAAAGGAAGGAAACAGGAATATGCCCCTTAATAGTTGGGAGGTGATATTTATAAAATTGATAAAAAACATTTTAAAACATTTGAATCAAAGATTTTTTGTTTCACTAGTACATAAGTATAGAACATGTTACATTTAATTTCCATAAAGCGTATTCTATGGTAAAAAAATAATAATTGGAAAACCGATACCAAGAAATGCAAAGATTGTAAAGTTGTTCTTACTACTGTATTTCATGTATATTTAAAAAAATTTTCTTACAATGGAGTTTTAAAGTTTAACGATTATGCTTTAAAAAGTTTTCTATTCCTACTAACTTCTATGTTTCTGACTTAAAAGTTCTTAAAGTACTTGCACTGTGATATGGTATTAAATAATATAAAGACTTTAAACAGGATCCTGAACCACTTATAACATAGAATAGAGTAAACTACTAAGTAGATCACTACTGTATCAATGCAATATTGAAAAATCAACTATTTGAGATTATCTTTTGCTGTAAGAGAAGAACAATGCAGGAGTTTGCCGCGTAAACACACATCTCACTTAAAAGTTCTTAAAGTACTTGCATTGTGATATGGTATTAAATAATATAAAGACTTTAAACAGGATCCTGAACCACTTATAACATAGAATAGAGTAAACTACTAAGTAGATCACTACTGTATCAATGCAATATTGAAAAATCAACTATTTGAGATTATCTTTTGCTGTAAGAGAAGAACAATGCAGGAGTTTGCCGCGTAAACACACATCTCACTTAAAAGTTCTTAAAGTACTTGCACTGTGATATGGTATTAAATAATATAAAGACTTTAAACAGGATCCTGAACCACTTATAACATAGAATAGAGTAAACTACTAAGTAGATCACTACTGTATCAATGCAATATTGAAAAATCACAACTATTTGAGATTATCTTTTGCTGTAAGAGAAGAACAATGCAGGAGTTTGCCGCGTAAACACACATCTCACTTAAAAGTTCTTAAAGTACTTGCACTGTGATATGGTATTAAATAATATAAAGACTTTAAACAGGATCCTGAACCACTTATAACATAGAATAGAGTAAACTACTAAGTAGATCACTACTGTATCAATGCAATATTGAAAAATCAACTATTTGAGATTATCTTTTGCTGTAAGAGAAGAACAATGCAGGAGTTTGCCGCGTAAACACACATCTCACTTAAAAGTTCTTAAAGTACTTGCATTGTGATATGGTATTAAATAATATAAAGACTTTAAACAGGATCCTGAACCACTTATAACATAGAATAGAGTAAACTACTAAGTAAATCACTACTGTATCAATGCAATATTGAAAAATCAACTATTTGAGATTATCTTTTGCTGTAAGAGAAGAACAATGCAGGAGTTTGCCGCGTAAACACACATCTCACTTAAAAGTTCTTAAAGTACTTGCACTGTGATATGGTATTAAATAATATAAAGACTTTAAACAGGATCCTGAACCACTTATAACATAGAATAGAGTAAACTACTAAGTAGATCACTACTGTATCAATGCAATATTGAAAAATCAACTATTTGAGATTATCTTTTGCTTTAAGAGTAAAACAATGCAGGAGTTTGCCGCGTAAACACACGTCTCACTTAAAAGTTCTTAAAGTACTTGCATTGTGATATGGTATTAAATAATATAAAGACTTTCAACAGGATCCTGAACCACTTATAACATATAATAGAGTAAACTACTAAGTAGATCACTACTGTATCAATGCAATATTGAAAAATCAACTATTTGAGATTATCTTTTGCTGTAAGAGAAGAACAAGGCAGAAGTTTGTCGAGTTAAAAGGCATCGCTGAGGTTCTATGCGAAATTTCAATTGTATAGCTCATTTATCTAGCTAAACTGTTTACTATGTCTCTTGCTAAATTCCATATAAGTGCTCTCGGTGTGATACAAAAAAAGACAATTACAAAATTTATATAAAAAATTTATTCAAACCACGATTTGTCTTTGGCGTTAGTTATTCATAATACCGATTTAAAAAAGTTTGCGAATGCTCTAAACATTTCCATGACCTCATGCACCAACGGCGATATTTCTTACTGTATATACATGATGTTTCATGTAAAATTTCAATTCCATAGCTAAATGTCATCTTGAGATACTTTGCGCACAGATAGGCAAAGGACAGAAATTAAAACTTGCCAGCTCTTTTTGTTTAACACTCAGCCAATGAAGAATCAAAGTATGAATAAACGACACAAAATAAAACAAATTTCTCGAATTAGATATTTTCAAAAGTAAAATATATTATACCGATAAAAATAAATATACATGAAGGGCTAACGGAAAGAAGAGGCTAAGTCCATTTTTCTCAATTTTGATTTTTTTGGCTTATATGTTGGTACTCCTGTTGCGGCATATGTAGCATGTGCTAGTTTGGGAAATATCAAGCTCAGTCCCGAGAAAAACAACAATTAAAAAAAACACCAAAAGGAAAGAATAAGCTCAGTCCATCCAGTATTGGAAAGAACAGGCTCAGTCCATAGTGCTTGTGTCTGCCACTACGCGCACCACCTGACTTCTTTACACTTGAATACTGAATTAATGTGAAATAATGGTGTTATAGAGTGGTGGTTTTCAATGCTTAGTGAGTTTAGTTTCTAATTATCATTAATATTACGTGCTATTTTTTAATAACTATGGAAGGTGACATTCCCTCTGATGGTTCTCCAATGAAGCTTGAAACTTCGAAGAAAAGGAAAAGGTATGGTAGGATGTCAGAGGTAAGAAAGAAACTTAACCTATCTTCACATACTATGGGTGAAGATTGCCAATGTACCTTGAAGTGCTTTGAGAAAGTCCCAGAGGCGACTAGAAATAGTATTTTAAAGGAATTTAATTTACTAAACTCTGTTGACATGCAAAATAGTTACTTGTGTGGCCTAATTTCAGTCTTGCCCATTCAACGTAGACGGCCTAGAAATGCAGAAAATGCCCGACAAAACAATGCCTCCTACAAATATAGAGTAAGGGTGAATATTAATGGAACTGTTGAGGATACTGTAATTTGTCGCAAAGCTTTCATTGCTTTTCATGGCATAACTAAAGGCAAAGTTGAGTATTTAGTGTCTAGTTTGAGGTCAAGTGGTCAATCCCCTTTAGATAAACGGGGTAAACACGATAATAGGCCTTGGAGGCTTTCAGACGTAACTAGAAATTCCATCAAGGCCCACATTGCATCTTTTCCCAGACGAGGCAGTCACTATGGATTAAAAGACTCAAAGAAAACTTATCTTTCTGAAGAGCTGAATACAACAAAGATGTATAATTTATTTAAAGAAGCATACCCATCAGTTAAAGTTTCTTACCAGTGTTACAGAGAAATCTTTTCAAGTGAATTCAACATATCTTTCGGATATCCTCGCACAGACACGTGCAGTACTTGTGATGAATTTTCAGCCAAAGTTAAGGTATTAGAAAATGAAAAAAAAACACATAACTGACAAAAATTGTTTGACAAAAATTAATAAAGAAATCGAACGTTTACATGTTGAAAACCAAGTCCATAAAAGAAAAGCAAGCGCATTCTATAACAAGAAAAAAGATGCTAAAGAGTTTAGTAAGACTCATGCAGATTATGAAGCTATTGCTTTTGATTTTGGCAAAAACCTGTCTTTGCCCAACATCCCTACTAACGATGTGTACTATAAAAGGCAATTGTCTGTTTACAACTTCAACGTTCATATATTAGCAAGTAGAAAAAGCGTCTTTTTCATCTACCCAGAATGTTCAGGAAAAAAAGGAAGCGATGACGTATGTTCAATGCTTCACAAATTTGTTTACGATGAATTGGACGAAAGAGTAAGGAAACTGGAAGTGTTCTGTGATGGATGTTCAGGACAGAACAAAAATTATACATTGGTACGTTTTTTCCACAATTTAGTTCATACTGAGCGACGCTTTGACTTAATAACAGCAAGTTTTCCAGTGAGAGGACATAGTTACCTTGAGACTGACAAAAACTTAGGGTTAATCAACCAAAAAACTCGTACTGAGCTTCCACATGACTGGATCGAGGTATTTGAAACAGCTCGGACAAATCCGTCACCCTTTATCGTGCACGAATTGATACATTTCGTCAATGGACTGCACACTTAGCACCGTTTTACAAGAAAAAGTGTCCCTTTGCTACCCGCCCTGTCAGAGAAATTGTATTTGAAATAAATCTCAAGAAGGAAGTTAAGTTCAGAACAAGTTTTAATGGTGCTTTTGAACTTGCATCCATTACCACAATGGATCTGCCACCACATGGAAAAAATGAGGGAGAATTCAACCTACCAAACTTTTCATATGAAGGTAAGCAATATTATTTCCACTAGACACAATTTTAACTATTATATAAGGTTGTATAACTTAGTTTATTATACTTTCAATACATTTGAATGTCAATTAAAGTAATACTCATTTAGCACCTGGTGGTGTAGCTACCTAATCTACACTGACGTAACCTCCTTATTCAGTTATAACTTATAGTTTTAGGTTAATGACATAAAATACATGTTTTTTGTTGTTCTAGGTCTTCTACCGATTCCATTGGCCAAGTACCAAGATTTGCAAGCCTTGAAAAAATTCTGTGGCCCACAAGCTCAAGAATACTATGGAAGTTTGCCTCATGAATAATCTGGACATCAAACTAAGATTGCCTAAGTAGAGTTTACCTTGTATCTTTATTTCATTTGAATAAAAACATAAATTTCTATTTATATGTGGCTTTTATTTTACCAGGTTTGGTAAAAAAACTGGGTAAGCCCATGGACTGAACTTGTTTTTTGCCGTTCTGTTTTGTACTTATGACTTTTAAGTACGAGTTTTGGGAATAAACAATACAATAATGACGCTTTTGTTAATTTAAAGCAATGTAAAACAACATTTACTAGGCATAATTATTATATTCTTGTAGTTATTACCCATTGGTAAGGTTTTATTTAACATTTAAACATTAAAAACGCTCTCCTGTAAAATTACTCAAAATGGACTTAGCCTGTTCTTTCCGTTAGCCCTTCACATGTTAGTTAGAATGTACGAGGACGTATCGCGTTGAAACAAAATTTCACCGGATAGGTATAGTCAAAGTTAGTCCAGCAGTATTTTATCCAACTTCTATGAAAGCTGCGGACTGTTTGGTCCAGTTTCAGTCAGAGTACACATTGAAATCACATCAAACATCCCTTCGTCAAGTATAGCGCTATTCACCAGTTCACTCGATTAACTTCGTGCACAGGATTCTGAATCCTCCATTACTAAACTGCATGATTAAATCTTATTATGCTTTAAACTATGTTCATTACTCTAAATCTATTACGAATAAATGGGTTGTACATAAAACAACTGAACCAGGTATTCCAGGTATTCTACACTGTTGACCAGGAACAAGAGGTCAATGTCGGGATTCCAACAGTCGAAACAACACTTGGAAACGATTATTACCAGATTAGAATAACAGTACATGTCCTAACACATATTATAAATAAGTCCTCAAAAAATGTTTAATACAAGAAAGAGAGAGTACGCCTATGAACGCTTTTATAGTTTTTATCTCTTTTATTTCTTTTTTAATTTTCTTTGAATCCGAAATGTAACTTTTATAGATAGAAATCTACAACAATACTCAGAGGTGTACTATTCTTACTTACTATGACATGTTACATATATTAATCTGAGGAATACATGGTTTTAAATTAAACGTCAGAGCGTACCATACACTTATAAGTAGTTTACATTTCCGGCTTACATGACGTATTTATTTACGTCATCGTACCTTGTATCTTTATAGGCTATAATTTTGAATGAGCGAAATTACTGGAACAGCGCAAACGAAAATAGTGTGATGGTGGCTTGTGCCTTTGAACCAACATCACGCGCCAAGCACTTCGGCCTATTTTACTTATATGTAGAATTATTAATCTATCTCACTTTCTGGTAAAGTCAACAGTTATTATCACACTTACCACAAACAAGCATAATCTTATTTAATAGCATAACTCTGACTTGCAGACAACATGTTAATGAAGCTGGCTGTAATTGACCATGGACACGTCATTGTGGAAACAGCTGATGGGTCAGCAGCGATATGTCAACACCACATCAGCATTTGGGTATTTACGTATCAAAAAACTTTTTTTATACAAAATGTTTACAATTATTTTTCGCTCCAATGGTTTTATACCCCTTTTTCGCTATGTTAATGTTTGACTAAATCTTGTGTAAGTGTTATTTTATAAATTAATGTCCTTAAGGATATTAAGTCTTACAAAATTGCAATACAGTTCTAACAAGCTTAATAATAATTTTAAGGTAACAGTATATTCTAAATAAAATATTCAATTGATGCACTTCTGTAAAAAAATAATAAAAATCATAAAGCATAAACAAGGTTATGATTCTTTTTGTATTATTTTTTATAAAACGAAATAAATGTAACTACTTAAAAATTGTTTTTTTTTTTCAAATTAACAATTTATATATTTTAAATACTGGACAACTTGGCGAAATAAGTAAATTGGCTTGATGACCATATGACCGATAAGTTATTTTTATTTTGCGTAAAATAAGAATAGATGATGTTTCATATAACGCCATGGCAATAATGTAAAAAAAATGAATTTTTTTGAAGAGCTTAAACAAATATATATTTCCTGAAGAATTTGTTATGAAACGATAGCACGATTACAGATATTTTCCACCGTTACATATTACAAAATGCATGACACAACGTTTCGAGGATTGAAATCCTTCCTCTTTGCCCGGAAGGGGGTGTTATTACATGCAACAATACAGAGCAGTATATCTAGACAAAAAGATCACTAAATGTAAAAATTTATAAAAATACGAAAAAGGCCTATTCGAACAGGCTGAAATTGCTCATCATTGCTGTTCTGAAAATCATCACATGAAATGGTATGAAGTCAAAATAATGAAGAGGCATTCATGACAGCACGAATAAACCAGTTACAGAATCTGAGATTAAAAAAAATATAACATTGCATTAATAAAACTTGGTATACACGACTAATATATGTGAGTTTTTTACGTGATTAAGAGTTTAATAGTATGAGAAGAAACGTAAAAAAAAAACATTTTTAACACAATTTTTTACTACGTAGTCTTGCTTAGTAAAAACCTTTGACTAAAAAACTTCGTATACCGGTAGTACAAAGATTTTGAAATTAAAAGAAGAATGATCAATAAAAAGATTATTAATCTTGCTAAATACAGTTACAGTAAAGTAAGAATTTATTTAGAAATAAGCATAACAAAAAAATTGTAAATGCATGATTTAACTTCAAAACACAGACCAAGAAAACTATTAAATGCATAAAATTCATGTTAATAAAATTTCTAAATCATTACAACAACCATGAGAAATTCATAAACTAACCCCTACACATTGAAATAAAACTGGTAGAAGCATGCAACAAATAATTAAAAATAGCGGGGTAAGACGACGAAACAGAAGTATAATTAAAGGCCTTCGGAATAGATTTTGGGGAAAAGGACGGACATAATTATATTTTCTAACTCCACAGTTTAGGCCCTATAAGTCACTCACACAACAAAGTCAAAAGAATCAGGTTTATGTACTTGGATATTAAATATATTTTGTAAGGTTAGCAGGCATTTCCTAAGTAAAAATATCTGGAATGATTCATAAAATCGGTTTAAAGAAGGAGTACAACACTTTAAGGATTCATGAGACCAATACATTAGTCAAATGCTAATATATTTTTTGTATAGCTCCGGTGATCGTCCTATTGATATTGAGAATATATGGTAAATCAAAAGGTCTTATATTTACAAGGTTTTGAAAACAATTGGTTGAGTATCCAGTTCATCGTAAGACGTAGTAAGCCTGGAACTTGTAGTGCTATAAAAAATCTGCCTAGGGTGTACTCAAGCCTACTCTTTGTTTATCAGACTATAAATGTCAACAAATTGAAAATAATGTTAAAATTGACAAACAAATTGGTTGTACTGTCATACAACAATGTTTAAACAAAACAGTTGATTAAATGTAACAGGTTATTTTAATTAATATTATTTTTGAATTGCACCTTTAGAGACCAAGATGGGGCCTTTCGCAAATTTAAAAACTAGTAGGGTGTATCTGCTAGGGATTTTTAAATATGAATAGGCCTTTGTATTAAACAGAGAACCTATGACTGTCAATGTAAAACTTTTGATTTAGTAACGAAGACACGAACACGCAGACAGACACCGTTACATTCGTATACAGTATTGCAGATGTATTTATCCCAACTGTTTTTTTACAGAAACCCATTGATATCTTAGTATGGAATAGTGAAGAGAAATACTAATATTTTAGTCTGTTCTGATAATCTTTACGAGCAATATTTAGATTAACTATTAGGTTTTGTTCCACAATGACACGTTTAAATCATTAATATGTAAATATATAAACTATTAACTTCTGATAATCGTACTCATATAAATATACTAAAGAGAACTGTACGCTCTTTTCTATATTTATTGATATTTAGTCAATATCAGTCCTTCAATATTTTTTTGTCTATGTATACTCCTCTGGCAAGATATTTATTTGAAGTCCCTTACAATTCCAATAAACAATAAAGTAAAGTAAGCATGTTTCTTGAACCAAAATTTCAAACGGCATTATCGAGGGAATGTAGATTTCATTGTATTATCAGTGCGAGAATGGTTTCTAGTCTAGGCAGTTCTATAAAAGACTCAAGTATAATGTCTTGCTTTCCAGTAGTGTCTACTCATGGAGTCTAAACCAATATGAAGAACCGACAAATCAAAAGTACCAACTAAGATTATTTCTTCTTCTTATAAGTTGACATGATTAGATATAGCCGGCTAAACTCCTTGTGGGATCTCAACTGAAGGAGGCCCTTAACCCAAATCTTATCAGTCCTGAATATCATATCACTCCTTTAAGCTAGCGCAAAGTTACTTTTAAGACTAAAGGCTAAGTGAGGTTACTCAGCTTGTTATCCTCAGTGAAGGACTAAGCCCGTAGGCTCGTATGCTATTTAGATAGCTCTAATCCATCGGATTACACTTTTGTAATGGCTGGAATAAGTTCAGATATAGACATACCACTAGTGAGGTACTTGTGTTGTCTTCAAATGTCCGCAAAGTTATAGAAATAATTTACTTTGCAATGAGGATAATAATCTTAGTGGAAAATTTACACAGAAACATACTAATACAATGGTTAGATCTAGTCATGTTTTATTACAGTAGGTTGTTATAAAATGACTAAGGGTGATTGTTAATGCCACTAATCAATATAAAGTTTAGTAAAAGGCATGTTTTATTCCAGTTGGATAATACAGACGATTGCAAATTTAATGTGATGGGTGCTACAAGCACAAAGTGCTACCAACCGACCTATTATTATATGTCATGGGAGTGAATGTGAGAATTACATATTTTATGAAATTAAAATTAATAAAGTGTATTTTAATTACGATGATTTTATACAGTATATTCGCTTTAATATTTTCTTATTAGTTAATTACATTTGAAAGTTTATACCAGTACTATATCGAGAGGAAGTTATCAGCCCTCACACAACTTTGAGTATATCATCATGAACTTTGTGATGACTACATCTTCTCTGACCGAGTTAATTTATTAACTCCTCTGCCAGATGTCTTTTAATTATTTACTGGTCCCTATTATAATAAGAGGAATAAACTTCTGAGTTCATATAATAATATAATCGAAACACAACACTTAGGAAGGATATATATATATATATATATATATATATATAAGTGTATGTGTATGTATATATGTACATGTATGTATATATCCTTCCTAAGTCTTGTATTTCGTTTATATACAGTATTTATACAAACTCATAAGTTTATTCTTTTTATTACAATAGTGGCCAGTAAATAATTAAACTTACTGGTTTCTATTTCATTTTATTTTTATTTGCGCAAGTTTTTCTTTTTATAGCCAATGGCGCAGTGTAGCAGGTACGGCGGTTATCGCAAGATAACCAGATCAAGCAACGGCGAGCGTGGCTGCTGCTTGGATAGGTGACCGCTGAGCGATCCTGTCCTTGCAAGCAGCCCGCCTGCCCGGCCATTGGTGGTGGTTCGGAAGTCACCTTTAAGCCGTTGGTCCCCAGGTTAAGTGTTAGAGAGTGCTTCTTAGCCCTAACTTCGCCTGTAAAAATAAGACATTCTTTACTTTACTTTTATTTTTATTTGTTGTTTGTCTTGTTCTCTTTATATTTACTCGTATATTTTGCTTCCTGAAGATGTGGGTATGAAATCCCACGAAATATAGAAGCTTTATATCTCTGTTTTTCATTTAAATAAGTGAAATACTATATATATATATATATATATATATATATATATATATATATATATATATATAGTATAGTTGTTTAGCGACTCGTTGGGGTTTTGGGACTTCCCCTTCAAGCACTTTTTTTAGCAATTCAGGATCTGACAGGGCTTGGAAAATAGGCCTAATTTCTAGCATAATGGCTTCTGGAAGATGAAAGTGCTGTGAGTGGTCATAAGTTTCATTACTAAGTACACATTTGTTGTACTTACACCAAGTATCTTCGGTTTTAGGGCACAACTGGTGAGTAGGCTTTTCATTCGAGGACTGAATTTGGAAGTATGAAGCCCACACTGCTTGCTTCATACCATCCAGATTGTGAGGATTTCTCCTGATAGCCAATCCGTAAAAAATTTGTATTTTTTAATAGCTGCTGCTGTTAGCCTATTTTTACCAGACAAACATTTACCATCCACTAATTTGACTTTCTTTTTTTCCGCTGTAAGTTTCCGCAGTCTCGTACCCATTCTCTTTTGTACGTGGCCAACGCATTCTACCTTGCTAATTACCACATCTTTGCCATAAGGATGAGAGTCACATACAGATGTGTAGGCATTTGTATACCGTCACCTAAAAACTCAGTGTAGCGAACGTTATACTGAGGAAGCGATCTTTCGAATAGCTTTATTGCCCCTTCTACCTCCATCCCACTACTTGTTCCTTGGTAGTTAGTCTTACATTCTACAGTGTGCTCATTCTCATGTCTATTAGGGCACTGGCAGTACTTGGACATGGAGTATATATCAACCACCTTGCCTGTATCAACCGATGTCATTGAAACAATGCCATTCATCGACGTGTGTCCTCTATTTTGCCAAGAGCCATCTATAGCGACGCACAGATCCCTAACGTTTTCATTTATTTCAACAGCCTCTTCAACTGCAGTTATCATTGATGTCTTACATAGTTCTTCAGCTTTTTGTGATAGAAACTGCTCATGTTTCTTTACTTTTGTTGGCGGAGCAAGTAAGTTCATAATAACGCAAAGCGACTGGGCCGCGGCATACCCTTTACCAATCACTCTGAGGCCATATACTAACCTCAAATTTAGGTCAAAGTACGTTTGAGCTTTGCCATCATCACTAGTAGTAGTAATTTTGTCATAATTAGGAAAGGTCTTATTTACATCACATTGTTCACATGAAAAAACAAATTCAGAAGCTAGGGCTACCGCAGTCTTCTTACTTAAGCTAAGCGTTTCGTGACAAGATTTACAGACTGCAACCTCATCTAGAGCACTTTTTAGTTGAGCCAAGTCAACTATTTCATATTCTAGGCTATCATTTGTGCTGTATTTACCTAAGTTGGGCTGTAGCTTGGATTTAGAGGTAGACGACTTCGATTCTGTGGTGACTGGAACAGTTACTTCAGTATCCCTAGGCCTAGGCTTAGGCTTACCAACATTCTTCCTGACTTTGAAAGCCAAATAGCGGGAACCACTTTTCTTTTGGTTCCCCATAACTAATACAAAATAAAACAGTAATATTCACTAAACCAATTCACAAATAAAGAATGCGCACTAACACAAAATGTAAAATAACCCAAACTAGGTAACTCAGATTACTGTATTATTCACTTTCAACACAACTGACCACAAGAAGAAGCATAACCACAAAAGTAAACACTAGTGTAAACAAGACACTAGTGTAACAAAAGTAAACAGACAGTGTTGCCAGCTGTATAAAGCATAAACATATTCTGCAGGGACTTTGTTATTATAAGAAGTTCCTGTGACAAAAAGTCGTAAGAGCTGGCAAAATCCACGCTAAGCTATCGTACAATACTTGTTTTAAAATATTTTTTAGTTGGGTTATAAATTTTTAGTACCATGTGTTATACATCATTGGATTTAGAAACTTTCAAAGAATAATAATCCACAAAAAAATAAAAATCGAAAAAAAAAAAATACATTCTAGTTAGACTGCCCTTAAATCATTTGTAAATGTCCTTAAAATTAAGTTAACATAAATGCAAAATTCCATGTTACCCCCTCTAACACGTTTTAAAATATTACCTTAAACAACATATGGACGGATAAAAACCAACAAAGCGAGATAGGGCATTTGTTCCTAAGAGGTTATTTCCTTGTTATTTTTTTTTTGTGTGCATCCCCAAATACACCCTGTGTATATCTGCTGGGAAAATGTATTTTTATTTAGTTTTATGTCGCTTTTGTATTCATTATATTTAAAATTTGTTTATCAGTAAACTCTATTTTTTGTAGAAACCCGTAACAGAAAATCATATGATATAATTTTATTACTTTAGTGCGGGTCAGTTAAGGTATCAGTTATATACTACACTACTAAAACCAGCAAACAATAGTCGACTATACCATGTCAAGGGTCATTAATTTCAGTATCCGTCTTTTTCTATTGTGGAAAAGGGATCGTAAAATATTGGTTACGCTAATTAGCATAAAACAATGGAAAGTCAGTGTTCATGATATCAAAACTGTCACGCGATATTTATTTATGTCTTATTATTTAGAAAGAGGACGATATACTTCAGAACAAGTTCAGTATTGCTTCACACGTTCACACAATATATACACCACATAAGGTAAGTGTTATGCTTTATATAATAGTTTATGTCGAATGGAGATTTAATTAACAGTTCTATATATTTATGTTATATCTGATCGGCACCTATAACAATTTCTTTGGACATCAAAAACTATGATCAAGTATAATACTTCTCAAAATTTACTTTATAGCATTTTATGTGATTAATTACGTATATTTTTGATTATTTACTGTAAATGGAAACAAATTAGTTATTGGTAAGGCCACGAAGAAAGTTTCTTACGGATAAGGTTCATAACACTTCTTAACCTACGAATATACTTTCGACAAGAAAGCTTATATATACTCACAAATAAATAAAATAGGTGCAATGTTTTTATTTTCTGATTTCAAAGAATCTATCGCTATTTCCATCTTACATTTAAAACAAATCATTATTATTACACTTTTAATTTAGTATTCTCAGTTATAGAGATATACAATTTTGAAAACTTTTAAATTGCGCTGATTAGAAAGCCAAAATCATAATATTTATAAACAAATTTGTTAAAGTCAGGACATTACAAAAAGTTTATTTAACCCAACATAAATGCATAAATTTCATCTGAAATGTTAAAATAAATCTAAAAAAAAACAGATGTACTGATAAACTAGAACCGTGCGAGATAGGCCATATGTTCCTATGAACTTGTTGCTTGTTTTATGTATCTAATTCAAGAAACACCCTGTTTATATGTGATGAGAAAATACATTTTAATTTAGTTCTATTTTGCTGTATTCTATTTGTTATTATTATATTTTGTTACCTAGCAAATTCAAACTTTTGTGGAAAATCATTAACAACATCGACTGATTATATTTTATTACTTTTATACGGGTATTATAAGGTTTCAATTATAGAAACCAACACTAAAACCATCAAGCTTTATTCAACTGTACTCATATCAAGCATTAAAAACTTAAGCATCTGTATTTTTTTCAATTGCGGAACAAGAAAAAAATAGTCACGCCAATCAGGAATAAAACAATGGAAAGTATATGTTCATGATTTCAAAGTATAACGGGATATTGTTTAATTTTACACCACCCAGTAAGAGGACGATATACTTCAGACTGAATTCAGTCTCTCTTCATTCGTTCAAGATACACATCACGTAACGTGAGTAGTTGTTATGGTTTATATTATATTTTGTGTCACATGGAAAATTAAAATTTCAATTTTATATAATATATATTTTAAATTTATATATATATATATATATATATATATATATATATATATATATATATAAAATATACGTATTTACATTTCTTTCTTAATCGACAACTAAGTCCATTTAAAATCATAATGACACTATAATCAAGTATTACACTCCCTAATATGAAATTAATAATATGTTTTGTTAAGATAATATATATTGTTGTAAATTACTTACTCTAAACGGAAATAAATTATATTTTGGCCTTCTAATAATTTATTTGACTATTAAAACGAACATTTATTACTGAAATACATTAATAGTAAAATGTAAATAAAAAAAGAATTACAAGAATTACTCTAAGGGAAAATTAAGAAATAATATTATATTGTATTTTATTTACTTGAATTTAAATAATCCAGTAAAATTAATATTAACCAAAATATGGATTAAGTTATAATATTTACTTTTGCATTTGTAGGATATTGATTCATATTTATTACATGTTAATAAATATCAATTAAGGTTTATTTTTGGTAATAATTTTTTTATGTTTATTGTAATATAATTACAAAAGGAAAATATCTCATATAATAACTTATTTTTAGACTTGTAATTCTGCACACAGCTTAATTTCTACAGAAGTAACACCGAGTTTGGTGATGAAGCATCCCACTCCATGGGACTGGATTAAGCTTTAGCGACTATATCATTGTTATATTAGTAAAAACTCAAACATATGACAGATACGATTATATAACGAACTATGCTATATGTTATTGTTACAGGAAATATTTAATGTTACGGCAAGTGATATTTTAGTTGTTGTTACAGGAAACGATGATTAAGACTCTTATGTATTTCTGGCTGGTAGTAGCGATTGTTCGCAGCGATACAACGGTAAAGTATATTTAAGTGATTATATATTTCATTATATACGCTTTATTTACCTTTACCGTCAATGTGAGTACATATTTATGTTAAAATACAACAGTAAGAAATATATCTGTAAAGGTTGAAATCCATTGACGACGGTAGGATAAAAACTGAATAAATATAAACTGTTGAAAATATTTTTACTGTGTTAATGTTATTTTGATGTCTTATTTGCATGAAATTCATATTAAAGTATTCGTTATTAATACCATATACCCTAGTAAAGAGAAATGTACTTCTTTGGCTACTTTTATAATTTCCACTGCCTTAACATTATAGCATTTAAAAATTTAGACAAAGTGACTATGCTTTACTCCATATAACCTTACAGTATTTTTTGACAGGTAAAAATAAGTTAGATACGTCTCATGAAGTATATTTCTATGCTCAGTTTACTTCCTGTCTTTGTATTTTTGTTTTGTACAAAAAGTATATTTTTAAATTTAATGAACGTATGAAATTCAAACTTGGTTAAATTTGTATCCTAATTAAAAAATCTTTTTGGATAAATTTACACATACATGTTATCTCAGGTTTCTAACTGGTGGTCAGACATAATTTTAACTTTACTGATTCTAAAACATAAATTTATTACAGTATTATAGTCTAGATAAAATTAATAACTAAAACGTATACACCCATTTCAAAACGTACCATAGATTGCTTATTAGTACCCTGTTACTCATAATAGTTACAAATAAAATGATGACGTTGGAGTCTCGAGTTTAAAAGACTAATTAGGCATAGATCTACAATTCGAAGCATCCCAATATTTGTTTAGATAATTGAACCCTCTCTTTCTACTCTTTTACCAAGAAGTATGAGCACTAACAATACAAAATACCCAGTAGGGTTTAATTCTGGCTGGACTATACCTTCTAGTCGAACCCACAGTGGGTACAACAAAAGCCGTTGCGTTACATAAGTGTGGGCAACATTATGGCTGATATAAGAGTGGCACATCACTGACTGCAAATGTCGAGATAGGTCTAGTTTACTGCGGGAGATGACTGTTGGAGTTGGTGGGGTTTATTTCTAAGAATCATAGATTCATGCCTTAGACTTGCTTAGACTGAATATTTTAGTTCAGAGCTGACTTCTCTTTCTTCCCAGCTGACATGACGAGAATAGTGCCCTAAACTATTCCTCATGAGTCTCGATAGGAGGCGGTAACTACTCTAAACCTTAGCCATCCAAAATACCTTATTACTCCGGACTTTTATAAGCTTTTTATCCTAAGAAAGCTAAAAAAACCCATACAAAATTATGAATCTGTTGTTATTCATTGGCAGATATATTATTTTATATTCACGTCTTTTTGTGTATATTGGTGCACGGAAATATTACGACAAGATTAATAATTTTGAAATCTAGGCATTTGCTAACAATGCATTCATAAATTAAAATTACTCGAACATAATTCCAGAAGTAAACTATTTATGTCCGTCCGTACAATATGTCATAAAATAACTTACCTTTAGACTAGAAATTTTGCACCCAGCTTCATTTACAACAGCTACAAAAGCAACCCCAAGATTGGTGATGAAGCGCAACGCAATGGGGTTTGACTGAGCTTTAGCGACTAATTATCATCGTTCTCATTAGTAAAAACTATTAGCGATAAGATTATATAACGAATTATATTTTATGATTTTGTTAAAGGAAATGATGTTTAAGAAACTTATATGTTTCTGGATGGTAGTAAAGCTATTTTGCAGCGATACAACGGTAAAATATATTTAAGTTTTCATATATTTCGTTATATATGTTTAATAACTATTAATTCCAATATAAATACATATTTATGTTAAAATACAATGGTAATAAGTATATCACTAAAGGTTGTAATCCATTGACGACTTTCAGATAACAACTGAAAAAATACAAACCCTTAGAATATTTTTTCTATGTTAATATATTTATTTTTATGCCTTATGACTATGGAATTCATATGAGAGTTTATTTGAGGCTGGTATTTAAATAAGTTTAGTTAAATCAACGCAGGAAAAAATATTAATATATTTCAAATTTAAATAAATAATTAGCAGTATTCTAAATATGAATTTCATAATAATAATCATAAAATGATAAGTGATTATTTGGCATAAAAAGTATTGTTCTTTTAACACACGTAATAAAACCAAATTTTATTATTTATGAAGGTTAAATTATTGCATAATTTGTAACTGCAGTTACATTTATGTAACTATTAGATAAAGACAATCAATATTTGTCATGAGTTGCCACATATATATATATATATTTAATATTACGAATACCAAAATTTGGGGTTATATTTGCTACATATTGTCACGTTTATTACATAACAGTACATTTATCAGTATTGATCGAATTTATTTTTTTATATAACGTATATCTAAAAAAACTTTTACTACTTCTGAACTGTACACATATTGGCTAATGTAAAATGTTTTTACATTTTGTGGTTTTTTAAATTTGTCTGTAATATACATAATCAATGTAACAGAAATTGAATATTGAGTTGCGTTTAAGTTCTTTTACAACGGGTAGAAAATAGTAAAACATTTAGGTATTAATAAAAGTGTTCTATTAATTCATTTGCCGGATTGGCCAATATAGTAGTTACCACATTAATATCGTTTAACAGATCAAGTAGTATGCAATATTTAAAAAAAAACCTTTCGTGGATAAGAAGTAAGACGACATTCTGATAAATAAGTGTTGTCATTGTAAGCCTCTACACATAAACATAAACTGGGGTATTGTATAGAAAATTATTTTGCAGGTTAATAAATATGTAAAGTACAACTATGGTAAACGTCTACTTTAACCAAACGTCTATGCTGTTGCCTACAAGTAATATAATCAATAATAAAAATCTTTATAAAAAAAATATATGTTTTATACTAGGTACATCTTTCACATTCATCCTTTTGTTCCAAATAAAAATATGTACATTTATGAAGGTCTTTTTATTATTAAAATGAAGTGAGACAATTTACACTATGACTAATATAATGTTAAAACAACTGCACAGCTAGTATTATTATTTAGACCAAGAGGACCTGGATCGGCTTCAATCAAACTCACCAGTTAAAGTTTATATTACCACTATTTGGTTCTCAACACTCAAGTAATATAATATACTTAAGTGTAGCAACGTCTACGCAGAATTGTAAATTCACTTTAATGTTATGCGGTATTATTAGCCTCTTGAAAGTTTATGGGGGAAGTCGCGTAATATCATTTAAAATAGCAGTATCTATATATTTGAGGTTCCCTAAAAATTAAAAGGTTTTCACAAATTATACAGTTGGCAAAGTTTGATTTTGCTTACCGATTTAGACAGACCGCCTCTCAGTGATATAGAATGAAAAGTAGAAGTATTTTTAAATAAATTATATTTTTCATGGTGCCATGTTTATGTGTAAAGATGTTAAATATCTTTAGAACCATATATTGTTAGGTTTTTAAAATTAAAATATTCTTGAAAGTATCGTTTATAAAATGTATGAGTACTTATAATAAATAATAATACGACAGTTCAGAAAAAGTGGAGAGAGATAAACTTGTTTTTTCATTGTAATAATGATAGATATCACATTCCTTTCATTCGTTTTATATTTGCTGTCCGTGTACAATTAAGTTTTTTTATGTTAAATACGAAAAAGTACCATTGTGCACTAATTTTGCCTCTGTAATCTTTTAAAAAAACTATGATTTTGATTATGATTAGTGTAGCTGATATAGGGTAGTCACATAGCGCATCTATACAATGCATTTATAAAATTATGATCATTCTATCAATAGTTATATTTATCTAAAAAAAGGTGATAATAGCATTCAAGCATACAATATTACGTGTTGAATACGTTTGTGTAGTAACTATTGACATCTATTCAGTACATACACACACAGTATATATTGATCACTTTCAGGAAGAAGACTACAGCTATGCAGAATTACCTCCCATAACATTCAGCAGTATGAACTCAACTTTAGAAGTACTAAATGAACATGGAGCAAACCCAATGAATAAACCAATTGCTCTTCGTTCATCGGATTCACTTTCAGGACTTGGGATCAGTGCAAATCTGCTAGGAGTGCATGCAGGCGCAGGTTTAGACCATGACCGTAGAGGCTATGATAATATGTGCCAAGGGTTTAGTGCCAAACCTGCGGGAAGTCAATATCCATACCCTTTGTAAATGTATCAAAAACCATACTACCTCCCAGCAGCTCGTCTACAACGATGAAAGTCTCAAGGAATGCCACTAGCGAAACCTCCTACGTGTTACCTTCCCACTTGCACATAAATGAATTTCAGGTGGAGATCTCATTGAATAGGGATCTCCTCCCTACCTACTTCTTTATTTAGCACTTCTCAAAGATATTTTCGTGAATGAAGCTTTAAAATAATTAACAAAATTACAAAGCCTTACTTTTTGTTAGACCTACCACAGACCTTTCCAGATTTCCGGTAATATAGCATGTGTCTTTTAATATTAAATCCTTTATAATTTAAACTGACTTTACTTAAATAAATAAAAAAACACAAAATATAAATATTTTATTCAGTAAATTAATTTTTTATTTCATTAAATTTAGTATTGGCAATTAATGTATGAAATACATATGATAATTTTTCCTAAAAGGCTCCAAGGTAATCGTAGAAAGAAATCATGTGTTTTTTATTTACAAATATACAATGCTACTAAGATTATAAAATAAGATGCTCTTGGTTACTGTAACACTACCAGTTTTATATATAAGTCTCTGATGGTAAACATTGGAATTGGAAGGTGATTGACAGTTGTTGAAAACACAGTAAAATATTTAAGGGCAAACAGACAAACTGTGTTCACATTTCAGTGCTTGAGGCAGTTGTACTTTATTAATTAACAAATATAAACCTGAATTGTTCTGCTAGAAGGGAACAATTCAAAGCAAGGACCAAGACAAAGGGACCAGCAGACAAAGTCACAAGAAAGTAGCAATTAATTACTTTCATTTATGTCTTTTATAGATTATTATAATGTTGACGTCAAACTATTGCACGTAAAGGATAGGGTTATAATAGCCTTAAAAGGTTTAATTGTTAACACTATCAGGTTGTAAATAAAATTGCTCTGTTCAGAAACGTCATTGCAACTTCAGAAAAAACAAATATTTTCACCGCATTATCATCATCATCTAAACATTAAGAATGGAATGTATTTCACAACATTAAGTTTTATCGATGGATCATTTTAAATAGAAATCTGTCTACAACAATCGCCCTCATTGTGCAATTTCCAGGGATTGATGTGCTTTCTTCCATAATGAACTCCAGAATTTAATTCTACAATAATCCGAAATTGTTTAAAAATATGCAACTTTTAAATATAATATTAAACTTTGCAGAATGAGGTAGTCATGAACATTAAAAAGCTTCAAGATGATGACCACTCGAATTTGAGCAGAGATTTAAACTTATTCGCAAATAAGACAAAAACTTTAAGTTTTTAAAATTATATTACGAATTATTTTAATCTCTGACAAACTCTTAAGGTTCCAAGATGGAAGGCCATTTGTAATTTTTTTTAATTTGCAGATGTGGGGGTACAAAGTATTAAGTAGTACGCAATATTGCGGGCATAGTAATGAAAAAGATAGCTACCATGGTTCTTAATAGATTCAGACTACACGTGCTATAGATGCAGTATTTACAAATGGCTTCACTGAGTTTGAAAGACTGTCTTAACCAATACAAGTGTCAAATATAGCGGTAATTTGAATTAGCCAATATTTTATCTTGGTTATTCATAACATAAATATAAATTGTCAAAAGATGGTCGAATACTGTTTAGCAACGCAAATCTAATTTTAAAGTTCATGGAAGTATGCAATATATTCTGTAACACTTACGTTTATATACAAGATATTTTTGTTATAATCCACATTTTATTCTGTGCACCCAACAACCACTTTGTAGAATAGGGATCTCTTACATGTTTTTCAAGAGTTATATACTACTGAAATGTAATGGGAGTTTGTGTCTTTGTTTTTTTATGATAACAATTCCCTGTCAAGGAATGTGTTAATTTTTCAGTTGAGAAATAAATATTTTTATTTGAAATTTCCATGCCCTTTCTTTTTCAATGTTTAAGTGGCTTGTTTGTGATAGGTTTTACAGCTGTTAAAACTGGAAGAAAATTTTGTTCAACTGCGTAAACATGAATAATCCGTTATACTGATTCCTAAATTCAATTTGTACATCTACTCCTCATAAAATTCAGATTTCTAAATAACCTTTATCCTCTACTAATTCTAATGCATGTATTATATTATGCGTGATGTTTATCGCTAAAAACAATTAATCCTCATGTGTAATCCTCATAAGATATATATAAGGATCTATAAAAGGTGTTAAAACACAAACTTTGATGATCAATATGTAAACGACGCCATTATGTCATAACTCAATATGAATGAATGAAAAATTTTATTACTGTTGTCAGTTGTACATTTTACATACAGATCTTAAACTAAAATCAACAATAAAGCCCGAAGTAACAAAATACCTGTTCGGGAATTACACTAGTACACAGAGAGAAACAGCAACTCGAAAAAAGGACTGCCCTACCAGATCCTCGTAATGATACACTCTAAAACAACTATAACTAGATTAACTTCTAAAAAAAGCAACATAAAACGGAATATACGTGAAATTTTGATCAGATTTTCAGGTAAATTATAATATAAAGTTGCAATTTAAAAGTGTAATGATCATACTATAGTGTTGTAAAACTTGTCTACATCTTCTTCTAATAACAAAAAATGCCGAAGCATTTTAACAAACTTATTTTTGATTTTACATTTTCCTAAATATTCTGGTAAACAATTAAAAAACTTTGGTCCTAAAAAAATAGAATTTTTTAATCAAGGTTAGATTGGGTCTCGGAACTTGAACGTTTATTCTTCTCTGACTATAATGTGAATTTGCATTGTAAAAACTGCTGCTTTGATTATAAAATGATTTTAATACTTTATAGATATACAGATTTTTTATCGGTAACACATTTAAATCTCTAAAAATTGGAGCTGAACTCTCCATTTTATTCTTAAATTTTATTAGTCTTATGAAATGTCTTTGCAAAGTAATAATTGGTTTGAGGGTTGTAATATAAGTTCCTCCCCAAATTTCTAAACCGTATTCAATTTTAGAATTTATAAAGGCAAAATAAACTTGTTTAAGCAATCCTGTATAGCATACCGTTCTAAGAGAATAAAACAGTCTAACATACTTCACTAGTTTAGACCTAACTTCAGCTATATGAGATTTCCAATTCAACTTTGAATCTACCAGTAATCCAAGATATTTAATAATATCAACCTGTTTTAAGTTTGAACAATTACACACTATATTATTATTAGAATGACAACTCAAAACATGGTATTTAACAGGTGAAATAAAGGATACTTTTCTACATAAGTTAAATAATAAGTATTTGGTTTTAGGGCTCATTACCATGAAGTTATTAGAAAACCACCATCTTAAAGCATTTACATCATGTTGCATACTCAGTTGTACTTGTGCTAGTGAGTCTGCTTTATAAAATAAAGCAGTATCATCCGCAAATGCTACAATCTTGCCCTTGAAATTACCATTGCACAAATTATTAATATAAATTAGAAAAATAGGGCCAGACAAAACTGATCCTTGGGGTATCCCTATACCTATTTTACCTACTTCACTAAAAGTTTTATTAGCTCTAGTTACTTGGGTTCTATCTGTCAAATAAGAACAAAACCATTGCAAAGTAATTCCCCTGATGCCTGCGTCATGCATTCTATTTAAGTGTGACGTCGACAAATAGTCCAGCGCACACTTTTCCTTCATTCATGCCTGTGTAGACCTGAGACATGAAGTCCAATAAGGCAGCACTTGTATTAAACTTACTTTGGAACCCATACTGTATTTTACTATAAAAACTATGTTTTGTAAGAAAATTCACTAGCCTCACCTTAACAGCATTTTCGAGTATTTTAGAAAATATTGAAAGTAACGCAATAGGTCGATAGTTGCCAGGATCTGATCTGTATTTTTTTTTTTTTTTAAGAGTGGAGTGACTACCGCATGTTTTAAAATTTTTGGGAACTCTCCTGTCGACAAGCTAAGATTTATCAAATAAACTAGCACGTCTGTAATTGATTCGTAACAGGTGTAATATTATCAAAACCAGGAGCTTTGTTATTTTTTTAAGATTTTATTATATTGCTTATTTCTTTGTTATTAGTCGGATATAAAAACATCGAGTCTTTTATTGACACGTATGGAAGATATTTTGGTGACAACTATTCATACGAGTGGGATTGGTGTTTTCTGCTTCTATTGTTTGTCTTAGGTCTACTGCAATTGAACAAAAGAAATTATTCAAAATGTTGGACACCTCTTTCGGGTTTGAAGTTGTAATATCATTGTGGTTTTTCACCAGAATTACACCTGAGTTTTTAACTTTATCCCCTACTAATTCCTTTATAGTTTTCCACTGTTTTTTTTTTGTATTGGTTTTGTTTGACTCTATAACATTTGAATAATACAATTGTTTAGTGCGCTTTATTTGGTTTTTTAAACTGTTGTTAATAAACCTGTACCTATTCCTTAAATTCACATCATTAGGCCGCTTGACAACTTTTTTGTACAAATTATTTTTTCTTTAACGGCTTTTACAATACTTGCATTGAACCAGGGTTTTAAAAACTTATTACTAACGTTTACATAATTCGTAGAGACTGAAACATAACTTTGAATTTTAATCAGGAACGTTTCAAATGCATCGGATATTGAAGTACAGTTGTACATTTTCAACCAGTTTTCTTGGCTTACAAGTAATTTAAGTGTATTTAAATTGACTGAAACATGTTCAAAACAGTTTTTTGTTATACGTGATATACAATTATTTTTAATATTTAAACCCAAAACTGTCATCCAATGATCGGTTATATTTATCTTCAAAACTTCTACTGTGTACTTAACAGAGTTATCAAACTTACTTCTACAAAAAACATGGTCTATACAGGTTTCTGAATGATTATTTATCCTTGTGGGTTCATTGACAAGTGAGTTGAGTCCATGATTTGCCATCAAAATTAAATAGTCCTCTACACTTCTAATAGATGTATCCAACAAATTAATATTTAAATCCCCTTTCACTATAAAATTTGCAGATTTTATACCGCTTAGTGTGCTTTGAAATTCGTCATTAAACATATTGATTGAGAACGCCTGTAATCTGTAAACTGCTAAAAGATCAACAGCTATGCCCCGTTCAAGTTTGAAGTGAAGGTGTACGACATCTGCCGTCGCCATTGTTGTTTTAACCTGACGTACACAATTCAATTGGTCGGATACAAAAACCGCCACGCCCCCCGCACGGTACTTATTATTACATTGAACATTTAACAAGAAAGTAGGCAAATTGTACTGACCCACCTCACTGTCACTTATCCAAATTTCTGTTAGTACAATAATGTCAGGCTTTCTTTTCAAACTTTCAGGAAACACTAAAAAATCGTCAAAATTAGACCTTAAACTGCGGACGTTTTGATGTACTATTATTAAATCTGAACTATCAATAGTAGTAAACAAACTATTTTTGAAACTTGTTTCTTTTAAACTATTCATTTAGGTGAACATGATGAACTGTTTGTACTGTTGTCTGTGAGGAGTTAGTTACCTGGAGCTTGAGGCGAGCCTGTTGTTGCCGGCAGCTTCCTCAGCTTCTCCACTTCATTCCAGTTGCTCACTGCTGATACCTTGTCACCTACTGATGGTCGGACCAGGATCTTGCCGTTCCGTATCCAGACGAACGTGAATCCTTTTTCTTTCTTGATCGATCGTACTTCGTTGAATATCCGCCGTCTTGTAGGAGTAAGGCTCTCATTTATATAGATGACACTTGCTGGGCTTGGGAAACCAATGTCATACGTATTCAGATTTCTCTTGACTCTCCTTTTTTGTAGAAACTCTTCCTTGACTGTTCTTCTTGTAAACTTCACTACGATGCCTCGGGGTCTTTCGCCACTTTTCCCTCCAAGTCTGTGGCAGACATCCACCATCTCTTCCTTTACTTGTATGTTAGACTGTTTCCGACTTGTTGAACTAGACTGAAAACATTTTCATTTTCTTTCCCAGGAATCCCATGGATTTCTATTGTATTAAGTCTAGAGTATTGCTCAGCTTCGTCTTGACGGGCTTCCAGCTCAACAATTTTAATTTGCAGCCTTTTATGTTCGAACAAAAGTTGTTCATACAAGTCTTTATACTTGTTCAAAGCCTCAGACTGTGAATCAACAGTTTTACTTAACTCGGAGATAGTTTTATGGCAGAGTTCAATGGATTTTCCAAGTTCAAGTTCAAGGTTTTTAGTTTGATCTTTGTTTTCTTGTCTCATCTCGAGTAGTAGCTTCATGACGTCACTTATGTCTGGTGAACTCTTCTCCAGCTCGGATTCCACTTGCATACTTGTTCTACGAAGCCTTCTGCATTGTGTAAATCTCCAGATTTGATTTTCCTTCTGAATAAAATCAATATCATCCTTTGACATCCCTGCACAAGCTCCATGAAATCTGTTTTTGCAATCAACGCATTGTACTTTCAGACTATTTGACACAACTTTTTTAACGCAAATTCCACATTTATCCGACATGATACCTATTATTCGAAAAACAAAGCAATTACACTATTTACAACATCACAAAAAACAGTAGTAACTCAGACAACAAGTCTTATTAACAAAAGTTAACCAATACACACGCTTGTCAAAACATACCGCTCTGTGTTTCACTAGGTTACTTCAGATAAGGAACTGATAAGAGGCAGACCGTCCGTTCCCTTCGAGCTCTGACGCATATTTACGACCATTAGGATGTTGGACAGCACCTTACTTAGGAATTCTCTTATATTTTCTTACAGACACCTTAAAAGCATCACCGAAGTAAAAGCTCTAAGTACGTGTGACATCTTTCAGATATGCAATAACATTTTGAAAGGATAAATTTGTGTGAATTATGTATTTTAATATTATATAACTTTTCTGAAAGCTTTTCAGTGAAACTATATGAAATTATGCTATGAATCGACAATAATGGTAATAACAAATATAAAATTGTAGGTCATAATATTTTAACTCTATTATTGAACAATGGAAGAACTGATATTGACAACATACAGTAATTATTTAATTAATTTTATCGTATTACATAATAACTTTACTTAATAATTGTAATATAGAATAATTATTTTAAGTCTTTTTTTAATTACTGGCATAAAGAGTATTATTTTAGCGGGCAGATGCAACTGAATAGCTAGTATGCGTATAACAAAGCCATAGTCATAATTATCTGTGTTAAAATACCTAGTGTTATTGCACAGTATTAAACAGACTTTATTAAAACATTTAAACTGAATATGTGCGGATATTAACTCAAGGAAAAGTGTCAAAGTGTTTGTACCTTTATTTCGTGACGTTTGAAATAAATTCTATGCAGGCAAAGGAAACCGGCCTACTTTATAAAGTTGATCGTGTCACCAGGTGTTTTATTTGTTGTTTTGGTTGCTTGGTAGTAAATCTATAACATTATATGACACTTTGTATGGTTGTAATTTATATATTGAAATGTAAAATAATAATGAGTTTTACAATCCTTTTTGTACAGAAAGTGACATACTATCTTAGACGGAAAAAAGAGTAACTTACAACGAAAGTACCAGAGTAACCATCTTAGGAATAACACTAAATAAATACTGGACATAGAGGTAGTGAGCCATGGCTTATTATTGTTGGAGGAACATATTTTCAACCTTCATATGTTACCTCTGACAAAATTTAAGACCCTTTTGTACTGTATAATTTGCAGCACTATTTTTTTACATATTTTACTTCTTAATATAATACAAATTATAAAGAATACAACCTTAGTAGTACATAATTTTAACCATAATAATAAAAAATATTTCCGATATAAACTAATAATGTAGTGTGTTTATTATTGAATTACATTCGTAATTTTTAAAGTTTCTTTTAAGTACTAAACTCTCTGTACTGGTTTATTATTGAAGTGCTTTAACTAAGTTACTGAATAATATTCATTTTTGGTTCGAGAGTAAAATTCATCGTCAACATGAGGAAAGGGCAATGAGTTGTACACTGCCTCCTATATTTGTGAGTATATTTAAAGACCACCAAAACCTTCGTATTAGCTTGTTAGAAACCGGAAGTTTGATAAAAATATATTTATGAAAATGAATTGCTTTTCCTCATGCAAACTCCATATTCTATACTTTTGAATTACACTAATAGTATAGTATTTCTCCTTCCATCTGCCTCACAACTGAAGTTTAAGTCCTAAGTTAGCTTCCATTTCTGAATTACAAGAGACATGCATGTCCTTAAGATTACGGTTTATATACGAAAAAACGTACATGAACACATTTAAACTCAATCAGTCAATCAATCAATCTTTTTTATTGCAATAGACATGTATAACATGTACAGCAAACGTCACTATAATAACTAAAATCTTGTCAACTCTCACCACATCAAGATCACACTCATACATACAATTCCGCATTCACTCATCACACATCCATTCGCCAATTTCCCCACCTCCTAAGCCAAAGTCAATCTCCCTGTTGGGTGGTCTCCCAGATAAATGCCAAACTATCAAATAAATAACAAATTATTTATCAAAGAATTAGTTACCTAATTTGTTTATATAAAAAGAGCTCGTGCTCAGATAAAGAATTATTCAAAAATAAATATGGAAATTGAATGGCATATTAGGCTCGTCATGAATTCATCGACAGAATAAAACACTTTTGACACCAAAAGTCATTTGAGACGAGTTTTTAATTTATTTTGATTGTTGGAATTTTTTATACTCTCAGGGAGCTTGTTGATGAGTCTGACACAAACTTGTTGCGGGAGGTGTTGTGATAACGTCAATCTGTATTGGCTAGTTCGAAAATTGTCCTTGCCTCTTGTCCCATATTAGTGAACGTCACCGCCACGAACCAAATCACACTTTGATTTGCAGTACGTGATCATCTGAATAATGTATAGGCAGGGCAAAGTCAACAACCCCAACTCACTGAAAGATTTCTTGCACGACTGTCTATAATTCAGGTTTGCAATGATTCTGATTGCTTTTTTTTGGAGCTTGAAAACTCTTTTCATTTTGTTTCTGGCACAACCTCCCCAGAGTCTCACTCCATACGCAAAGTGTGGGTGGATTAAGCCGAAATAGGCCATTTTTAAAACTCTGAGGGAACAAAACTTTGCTAAATGCCGCAAGGCATATATTCATAAGGTCACTCTAGCACATACACTGTCCACATGATCAGCCCAGGTCAGTCCTCTGTCTAGGAACATTCCCTAAACTTTGTGAAATCAGTTTCCTCTAAACGAACATCATCCACAAACACAGCAGGGCGGACTGTGTGATCATTTTGTCGAAGGCTAAAATGTATGACATTTGTTTTTGCCTGAATTGTTTTCAGGTTTATTTCAGCAAAATACTGAATGCTTGCATTCCATTCTATGAAAGAATTGATTTCAAAATCTTGGTTTGATTTGTTTTTGAGACAGAGAGTAGTGTCGTCAGCATACTGAACCAGCGTTCCATGCTGGATCACTGATTTCAATCTACAGACGTAAACTAGAAACAAGAGAGGCCCAAGGATGGAGCCCTGCGGGACACCGTGGGTCATTTTAATTTTGTTTGAAACAACGTTCGAGATCTCCACGCACTGATCTCAATCCTTGAGGTAAGAAGCGAGCCACAAGTGCGAGAGATCCCGCACGCCGCATTTCTCAAACGCCGCATTTCTCAAACTGGTGCAACAGTCAAAAGAGAGTGGTGAGTGGTGTGCAGTCTCATGATGCACACAATCAAAAGCTTTGGATAGGTCGAGGAATATGCTAAGCACATGTTCTCGTCCTTCCATTCCATCGACAACATTGTCCAAGAGGTTGTTCACGGCATCCACTGTAGATCTGTCTTTCCTAAATCCAAATTGTTCTGGATTCAGAATTTTGTTATTTTCTAAAAAAATTTGCAAGTTTTTCATAAAAAAATGTTTTTAAAAATTTTGCTAAACACAGTCAGAATTGAGATTGGGCGATAGTTGCTTGCAAGGCAAGGATCGTACTTTTTGAAGATCGGGATGACTTTGGCCGTCTTCAGGAGAGACGGAAAAGTTCCCTTTTCCAAAGAAAAGTTTATCAGTTTTGTGAGTGGTCTCACTATGTGCCTGAAGAAACGTTTGAGAAGCTACACTGACATCCCGCTGGCATCACACGTTTTATTTTAGTTCAGCCCTTGTATCACACGTGCTACCTCCCCCTCACACACAGGAGCCAAAGCCATGGATGCAACTGATTCAACAGCATCTCCCCCGCCGAACCGAGTTTCAGTGAACGCCGAGTTCACTGAAGCAACGGAAGTACTTATTGAATTCGTCTGCTACTTGAGCTTGATTTTAGACAATTTTGTCTTCAATTCTGATTGCAATTTCTTTGGTGATTTTGCTCAAATTTGTATCTCGAGCATATGTAAGTCGTTTATGATTTTCAAAGCAGTTTTTGAGAAGTTTTCGCAGTTACCCAAGGCTCTATTTACATCATACGCTTTAGCTGCTCGTATAACTTTTTTATAGATCCTTCGGTAATTTCTGAAACAAGTTTTGAAATTTTAGTTTTGGGTTCCAATGAAAATTTTGTAAAACAATTTTAGCTTCTCTCGAGACACAAGAATTCCCTTAGTCAACCACGTACCTTTTTGTGAATTGCGCTTGACTTTGGTCCTCCTGAACGGACAAGCAACATCCAGATAATAGTTGAAACCATCACTGAAGGCTGTATACATGTCATCGACACTACCAAACTTGTCTAAAAACTGCCAGAGCTCGACTTCCAAAATCTCATTCAAGTGGTGAATATTTTGGGGCCGAATTGTCCTGGCAACTTTAAATTTAGAATTTTGACTTTCCAGTTTGCACCCATGAACAAACAGCCTCCTGCGCAAAGTGGTCAGAGATTGCAGTGTTCATAACAGAGACTGTCAGGTCAGGAATGTTGGTGACAACATTGTCGATGTCAGTACTCGTTGTAGCAGTCACTCGTGTCGGTGAATTCATGGACCAATTTAGATTGAAAGAACATCACGAAGCCATGGGTGAGGGGGTCAGTGGGATCCATTACATGAATGTTGAAGTCTCGCATTATTAGGAACTTCACTGAGTTTGAAAAAATGTTATTGAGAAGTAGTTCAAAATTTTCAAAAAAAGAATTGCTGCATCCATTGGGTGATCTGTATAACCCAATGACGGCTATTTTCTCCAAACAACCCGACACGATTTCGATGCCTTCGGCCTCAAAATTCATCTCAGACATGTTGTTGATTTTGAAAGGTTCGAATTTTGACAGATTTTTTACAAAAATTGCCACAGAGCCCCCTTTGAAATAGTTTCGACAGAAGTATTTTGCCAATATAAAATTTGGAATTTTGAAAAGATGAATCGTGTCGACTATGAAATCGTGCTCAGATACTATAAAAACATCAGGTTTAAGTTCTTCGCACTGCCAATTCATCAATTTTGTTTGTTGCCATTTGGGCATTCTGGTGAACCAATTTAATTTTTCTGTTAAGAATTTTGAATTTTTCTGGGTTTTTGAAGATGATTTAGAGTTTTTTATGCTTCGCAACTGGATCCGAAGTCACCCCTAGTCCGGCTTCCCACCGACAAGTGTCCATGCTTTTTGACTCAGGAGAGCGTCCATTTTTATCAGCACTGCCTGGCGTAGGTGATCCCCTGAGTGCTTCGGCGTAAGTGACATCTTGAGGTCTTGGTGACTGGAGAGTGGTAACAGCCGACTCACCGTCAGCAGCTGCAGGCGCCAGCTTCGGGACGGTGGTGAGAAGAGCGGGAGCGCTGTACCAGCGAGGATACGCAGCGGTGACGTAGACTCCCGGAGTCTCGAAGGAGTGGGTCTCAGGAGTGCGAGGCTCGATATTATCATCCTCGCCAGTATCCGCTTTCCCCGCATTGGGAAATGTTAACCGTGCTTCGTAAAATGCCTCCGCCCAATTTTATTGAAATCTACTACTCGGATGTTATGTCGAGCAGCCAGCTCCTCAATGTAGGCATTTACGAGCACAGTCTCATCGTGTATGGAATTATCAGGTTCCAGGTCGTGTCGAAGCGGCAGAGTGACGAGAACGAGCTCCATGTTGGCCGGTCGGTCAGTGATGTGAACCTCCAAAAGACGGTAGATGTTGCGCTGTTTGCCCACCGCCAGATCGTTTGAGCCGGCTAGTAACACCTCGTAGTGGATTCCGGGCCCATATGGTGTGTGGTCCGAGCTCAGGATGTCTAGGAGGCCAGCGCCGGGCATACAAACGCCACCAACAGAAAAAGGAGGGACGGTCGTGTTCCTCACAAGTCCCGCGATGTGTCAGCTGTGACTATCACCTCTAATATTTATGTAGCGGAAGTAGGGGATAGGTGTACGGAATGCTTGTGAATTGTTTGAGCTATTCGGATTTTCTCTATGAGGGGGTGGGATAGGGATTTTAGAGGTAGTTTTTAATTTTTGTTTGCGGAAAGGTAGAATGGAAGAGTCAGTTGTGAAATAACAATAGAGTACTCTAATAAACAACAATGAAACACACACACACAAACGCAAGAGCGTTCGTGTGTGTATACGTGTGTGTCACCACTGCAACATTCTTAAAGACTTCCATGGATTTGTCGAAGAAATCAACAGCAGAACATAATTAATTTCCAGTCTTCAGTAATCTTGCAATGGTGCTCCAGTACTGGTAGTTTGTCTGAAAGTGGCGCCAGGTAAGCAATTGGCAATGTCTAGCATTACGAGGAACGTAGAAGTCAATTTAGTTGAGTACCTCAGGGCAGTGAATCAGGCCGTTTAGAAGCTGAGCCAGAAATATTGTGTCCATCATAGTTCTTCGGCTAGCAAGGCCGAACACTCAAAACACCTGTCTAACCAATCAGATATCTATGAATAAATTTTACTTCACTTTTGTTTGAGAAATGAGCTGACAAGGAAAACACAAGGATTAAACAAAGAAGAAAGACAAAGCTCCAATTACGGATATAAACCATTTAGTATCGGTCTCTCGTCAGTTTTCATGGATTGGTCGTTCAGTGTATACTTATTGTGAATTGTACTGTACAGTGTCTTATTAATTAAACAAAGAAGAAAGACAAAGCTCCAATTACGGATATAAACCATTTACTATCGGTCTCTCGTCAGTTTTCAGAGATTGGTCGTTCAGTGTATCCTTATTGTGAATTGTACTGTACAGTGTCTTATTAATTAAACAAAGAAGAAAGAAAAAGCTCCAATTACGGATAGAAACCATTTACAATCGGTCTCTCGTCAGTTTTCAGGGATTGGTCGTTCATTTTATACTTATTGTGAATTGTACTGTACAGTTTCTTATTAATTAAACAAAGAAGAAAGACAAAGCTCCAATTACGGATATAAACCATTTATTATCGGTCTCTCGTCAGTTTTCAGAGATTGGTCGTTCAGTGTATACTTATTGTGAATTGTACTGTACAGTGTCTTATTAATTAAACAAAGAAGAAAGAAAAAGCTCCAATTACGGATATAAACCATTTACTATCGGTCTCTCGTCAGTTTTCAGGGATTGGTCGTTCAGTGTATACTTATTGTAAATTGTTCTGTGCAGTTTCTTATTAATAATTAGTGTTTTTATTTTATTAAGAGATACAGTGTGCTTGTATTTACACTTTGTTATTCGTGTGTAATGCATGTCACAATGATTTTGTATGATGTGTTTATTTCAGCATACATTGTAGAGATATATGAGAATTATCTACTTAAGGAAGTGATCCGATTGGCAATCCAGAAATTTATATTAGTCAAAAACTAAAAGTGAATGAAGGAAACTGTCAAAAAATTAATTTAACAGCCTTATATCAGTCACTTAAGTCCATGTACTATCATAAGAGTCATTAAAAAATTTTAAAATTCCGTAATCATACATTTAAATTAGTATATAAATTATGAACGTTCATGGTAAGCATACCTGCAAAGTATTATGAAATTGTTTATTAATCCTATACATGAAAATATAGAGAAATTCATGGTAATAAAAGGCAATGAAAGCTCATTTGATGCATTAAAGCTGTGTTGTTCGTTATATCCCATTGTTACAAAACGCGCTTAAATCTGCCAACAAACCCGTCAATATACTCTACTTACCATAAAAAAAACATGAGAAGGAAGCAGTTTGTAAGATATAAAAAACTATGTTTTACCAGCCCTGGGTTTTCAAACAGCTGCTCACAATTAAAATGTTAATTAACACAAATGGAGGTATCAAGAAACACTCAGTGGCTTCAGTACAATCTTGATTGCATCTGCTTCCGCGTTGGTTTGCTTTATGTAGTACGAGTTAACACTAGCTCCAAATTTGAAGGAAGCTAAATATTTCCGTATTTATTTGGCTGCATCTGTTGTCGCTTTGAGCTTCAATTTATTCGGTTAATATTTTATTTTAAAGAAACCTATTTCCATTCAACACTTTTCCTCAGGGTGTATTGAGTTTCATTGAAAGATAACATAAATGTTAGTTTTACTTTAATTTATATTGACACGAAGACAAGTATTTACTCAAGTAGTTAATGATTAAGCTAGCTAACAAATAACTAGGAAACTTATCACCTTATTCTTCTACGAATCCCGAACCTAAAATTACAGAACTTAATGTCGGTACAGATATTATGTATTACTAATATGAATGTTTTGTTTATAATAAGAGGCCTAATAAATAAAAAAAAATAATTGTTCATATTACAGGGTAATTTATATAAGCTTACAATTTTGTTCCATTCAATAGATTTTGACTTGATTGTAATTAGTAATGATCATATCTGGTAGTTGGGATTGAACATTTTAGAAAAGACATATTTAACTATCAAACTGCTAGATGAGTTATTAGTTCCTGTGCTGCATGAAGAAACTTATGCAAAGCCTATTGAAGTAGAAACACCTCCTTTACCTGAAATTAATGTTCACAATGCTACGATATGAAGTATTTTAAACATATTTTAGGGCTCTCTTTATGTTCTAGGACGAGAAAAAGTGTGGTTTGCATCTTCAAATGTGTCGTTTATAGGCAGTACATTTGTATATCATTTAATCACTCCTTGATGTTGATGTTGGAATGACTTTCTGAAGATGTATCGCTCACAGAAGAAAAATTTACTTAATTTAAGATAATAATGGCACACATTTTAAGAGAATGTTCAACGTACTTATAAATTGACTTCGAATAAGACCAAGAATGATTTTAAGCTGAACGTATACAATGACGTATAATCCCCCAACCGAACCTTGTTCACGTAACTTTTACTAGAGGCTACTAGGACTTTAGAAGAAAAATTCCTAACAATATTTTGATCCCAATCGTGATCAAATAGATTTCTTAAATATAAGTAGGAAATTAAAGTATAGACTGAGACTGAAGGAAGAGCTGAGAAGTAAGTTTGTGACGGGATACCTTGGATTTATTCGTTTTAAAATAAGAAGAATGAAAATCGGTCACAATAGTAAAAATAATTTGTGATGATTCAAGTTTTTAGTAAAAAGAGAATGTAGTAACCAATCACAGGGATTGAAAAGGTTATCTATGCAAAATATGGCAACTCATCTGATAAGTATAACAAAATCATCAACGTCATGCCTAGTACCTGAACATGTTTAAAAAAGAACATGGGACCCTGTTTTTAAACATTAAACATATTTGTGGTTGTACAGATTTAAAATTATATAAAACGGGATAAACTTATTGGGGAGACCGTTTGAAATAAACCTCTGCAGTTATAAATTTCACTACCAAGCATTTATTTGAGACTGGGGTGTGAAACATCCTGTTTATTAAACACATCATTATATTTATTGCAATTTTTTTATCTTTTTTTATTCTCAAACCACAATTCGGACACTTGGTTGAGTTAGGATTGATTCCGGACTCTTTGGTACCTTGTAATAATCTAGTGCTTGAACCGAGTAACACCTATCCTAGTAATGCTCTTTATTCATGTAAATAACCTTCTGGAGTTCTTTCACATAACAAACAAGCCTCTACTGGAAATCGATTGTACTCACGTTGTTTATATTGCTTGAGGGAGCTTTGTATTTGCTTTCTAAGAGTATTCTCCCCAAGCTCAAAAATATGGCGCACTTATTTTGAATGTATATTTTAATAATTAAACTATCCGTTCCAACTCCGCCTGAAACATCAACTTTCAACATTTATAACTGTGACCTAAACCTACTCGTGCTAACTCACTGTTTGTAAACAGAATATTTGACCTAGTATATTAACGAACTAAACGACTCTTGAACATTGTCAAAAATTTATGTTGCATTAGAACTATGTTTTTGTTTCATTAAACTAATTGTTCTATGCGTACGAGAGGATGAATCTTAAGTAAATTGCCGCATACACATAAAAAACAATTGAAAAATGTATAATGACTACGCATCTAATAATGACATGACATGACGTCGTATAACACTTCAAAAGTTTCTGAAGGATTTATTTAGAACTTCGATAAACCTTTTATTTGTTAATCAAAAACAACAATGCAGAGAAACAACGAATGCAGTATAACACGGGTTCAGGTTTTCAATAATTTATGTAGGAATTATTCGTATTAATGACATTTTAAACTTCTACCTATATAACAAATCGTGAAAGTAAAGTATATTATACACTCATTAGATAGCATTCAATTTTACAGTTAATTTATTTCTTTAGGAGTTATGTAAAATCACAAAACAATGAATAAAATTATAATTTTAAATAACGTGTAATAAATTCAATGGTTGCTAAACAGTAACTAATCTCAGCAATTAATTAATTATCAGCTGCTTCATTCTCATCTCATTTATCACTCTGTTTAGGTTTTCAATAACAAAATATTCTTAAATTATCTGTAATTCCGTAATCGGATATCATTTGTTTGATACATTTTAAACGAAATCTGGTCCTTTTGTTTCAATATACCATACAAACTCGATCAAAACATATTTGAAACTACGTGGTTTAATTGAAGAATGTGGAATTAGTTGCCTTCACACACACGCGCGCCCACTCAAACACACAAATGATATGCAAATGATTCTTTCAAGTCAATTTTGAAATTATATTAGAATTGAGAACTTTACTAAAAAAATACATGAAAATATGCGTTAATTACTAATTGCATTACAGATCTTCTTACTTCCCTTTTTTGTGAAAATAATACAGTAATCCCTGTAAAAGAAGTCCTACATTAGTTGAGAACAAATGTCTCAAATGGAAATCTTTATTCGACTAAAAATGGGATTCCTACGCACATTGCCGTGCAGACTTGGAAAAACACTAAAAAGAAACCATTAAAATCACTGATTGATTTGGTCTCCGAATATCCAATCACAAGGCCAGAGAGATTGTTAACACAAAGCTACATCTATAGTAATTTCGTTATCAAAGGCAACCAACAGAAATAACCTGCTGTCCTACCGTAAAATTCCTACACCGTGGTCCCTTTGTTAATAAATTACATTATTTATCTTACTTATATTTTGACACATAAATTATTTATTTTCTGAATTTTTATTTGAATATACTTTCTCCAATAAATATTTAGTAAATAAATTTTTAATTGATTATCTAGCAAATGCTGCAAATAAATTACTACACATTTTATCAGTTTAATATTAAATTTCCATAAATAAATCAAAATGTTCAGTTTATTTTATTATTATTATTGGAAAAATATATTAACCTATCATTTAAATTGTATAGGATTGAGTAAGTAAATTTGGGATCATATTAATTGTTTTTCGTTATAATTATGCAATGTTCCTGTTGCGGTAAACCAAAATGTCCAAGGCCTATTGTTGGGTGTCATATCGGGCTTAAGCTTTTGATCTGAGGAATAAAAATTTTTAAAGATTGGTACTAGCAAAACATTATGTAATGAGTATTATTTACAAGGAACTCACCATCAGCATGCAATTATATCACGTTAACGGTTTATAGCTTATATTGTTTGTGTTCTGGACATATGTACAATAACATACCGAGACAAACGGAGTAATGTAAAAAACTGTGTCTGTAGTTATTAGATACGTTTACAGAACAATGAGGCCAAATAATGAACTACACCACTTAGCTAATAATTAGGTTTTTTTCTTAATTTACTTAATAATTAGCTAATAAACACATATTTTGTATTATTAAGTAAGCCTTATTATTAAAGTAAAGAATCCAAGGTCATTATTGCTTAAGCCCCTTTCATCTGTAGTAGTAATAATAATATATGAATAATATGTGATTTATTTTTCATTCATTGTTATTCAAAGGATCTAAGTGTAATTATGTACTTTACAATATATTCCTTGATTTTTCTGTAACATTTTTTACAACCCAAAGTCTAGTATATTATATAAAACATATAATATACTACCTTAAAAACGTTCAAATGATTAAGCTTCCAGCTAGTATGTTTCCATTTGTATTATTACACAAATATATTATTGATTGTTTTTAGTATGTGGTATACGGTATATTCATTAATTAGTTTACACCCAGACTGGATTATGATGAGACACTAATCCTATCTCTTGGGTATGGATGGACCCAAACCGCATCAGCTAAAGTAATCTGTGTCAGTCCACAAACTGTTTTTAGTATGTGGTATACGGTATATTCATTAACACTAGTTTACACCTAGACTGGATTACGATGAGACACTAATCCTATCTCTTGGGTATGGACCCAAACCGCATCAGCTGAAGTAATCTGTGTCAGTCCACAACCTGTTTTTATATTTTTTGGGGCTTGGTCATGATAATGTGAGTGACATTGAAATGGTTGATCGATAATAGTAATTTGAGATTATGGAATAACTCTCCGAGAGTTTATGCCGCGGAAGAAGTTTCACTTGTACTTCCCTATATTTTGCTGTTCATAATATTAAACTAATTGTTTTACTTCCACCTTTTTGGCCATAGTGAGGATTATACCTCTCCATGGTAATACATCACATTAAAGTTATATCTTGTTGTATTTTATAAGTTGTTGGTAAAGAATTGTTATTATATACTCAAAAACATAGTTACTCAAGGCTTTCTCACACGTGGAGAAAACTCAAAATGTTCAGGCTTTTAATACTAGTAGATGTTAAAATAATATTTACTTGAATTATTATATGTAATGAATCTTAAGTAAATCAAACCATACATATCGCATAAACCCATAATGCACATCATGTTATTATTGACATCGAAATTGTTTTGTTATTGTTTGCTCTATTGTAAACCACTAACTTCGCCGAAGAATTAAACCATATTTTTACGCTAATTATCGCTTTTGTTTTCCTTATTGACTTGTTTTCAAACTTATTCATAACGCATTGAGGAATAAAATAAAGTTTTTCTCAAGAGAATTGTAACTGAACCGTGGAATGTAATTAACGCCCATTACCTGATTATTTACGGGTTCAATTGTATTGAAAACAACTTTAAAAATTAGCTAAGTTTATTTTTCAATAGAATTATTTATCAAATAAGGAAAAAGTTTTGTTTATGAAATTGAAAGTCATCACCTTATACCAATCACTAAGACTTCGAAGATGTTTGTGTCAGCAGATAGTATTGTACAAAACAAATATAACGGTTATTTCAATATTTTGTTCTCTTGAAAAGATGTCTAATTTATTCACTAACGTTAAGATAAAAAATTGATGCAAACTGTTCTTTATTGTCTCGCCATTAAAAAGCGGTATAGGCACGATGAAAATTTCTCAGTTTGGTTAAAGTTAGAAATGCAGATAAAGAAGAGTCTTATTTTAAAAGAGTCAAGAATCGGTCTTACTCTGAAACTTAATCTGGTAACAAACGGTAGTATAAAATACTTGTATTACTTATTTCAAAATATTTTTTGAAACTTTTTGTAATAAAATTCATGCATAATTGAACGTAAACTGGAAGAGAGAAAATGCTGTTTTCTCAATTTTCTTTATTGTTTAAAATAATAAACGTAAGATTCTTTAAGGGTTTAGAACATATTTCACATCACTCATTCGATGTTTAAAAAACAATTCCTTATGACTATTTATTTATTTTTTTTTTTACTAACGGCAAGCAGCCAATTCATACATAAACATACCAATAATATAAGGCTCAAGACTTAGACAATGCTTACTTGATCTACTATTAAATTAACATAGAGTTAAAAGAAAGAAAAATTGAACAAGTTTAGCAATTATTGATCAGAAAACAAAACCAGTGCGTGGCAAAATAGACTAAATGACGGATAACAGAGTGAAATATGCATAAAGATATATAACAAAAACCTTTCAACAAGATATTAACAATAATTATAAATTTAATAATACTTTGGTAAATAGACTATAAAGGTTATAACACCAAAAAATCTACATAAAGCTATAATGATAATAAATCAACAAAATCATTAACAACATAATAATAACAGTAGAGAAAAAATAAACTATATATAAAGAAAAACATTAAATATATATACATACAACTATAACAAACTTTCAACAAAATAATAACAACAATAATTGACAAGGATGAAACACGCAAGAGGAGAAAAATATATATATATATATATATATTATTAGTTTATAGGTATTTTGAAGAAGTAATTTTTTATTTCCAGTCTTTTGTAATGGTGCAGTCAGACCTGGCAAGATTTAGGAAATTATAACCCCATTATATTAATTTACCGTTACGTACTGATGTATGTATGTAGCCTGTAAGAAAATGAGAAAATAAATCATTCTTTATTCTTTATATATATATATATATATATATATATATATATATATATATAGATACGCAAACGACCCAATTCTGAGGATTGTCCTATTCTGATGAGTGGCTCCTCAGAATGGTAGCGTGAATCTATAATTTGTTCTGAGTCGTCAGAAAGGGATCAAGTATGTACAAAATTATTTCTCACCTAAATTAATACTTTTATTTAAACTTTAAACTATAAATACCAAAAACGACTCGCTAAACACTTTACTGTAGCAAGAGCTTTAAATACATGTGTGTCTGGTTTTAAAGCTGTAAAACCAAGTGGATACTGAGTTGTCTAACTTTTTTAATAGTTGCTAAAATGTCTAGTTATTGAGCCCAGACTATCTTGAGGTGAAACCCACGAAAACAATTTTCAGAACACTATTACAGGAAATTATATACAGTATACACTCGTGAATTTAACGAAATTTCGCATTGTGTTTTTATGGTTTATTCTAAGATAAAGGTACAATTTTTATTAAATTGAGAAGGCCAAAGCTTTTAGGATGAAATAAATTACCCAAGAACTCGAATTGGGTAGAAACAAAAACCTGTCACTTAGTTGCTTTAGCTGACAAGAGTGTTAATATGGATTATACAAAAACCATGTTATAGATACTCTATGACTAATGTCTTAACAACGATGTCTTAATATCTTAATATTAAACATGTTTTGAGAGGTTGACACCTATCTGAATTGGACTGTTATTTGTTATGAAAGTCTTTTTACAAATCTTGATATAATAGTTTTTTTGGATTAACTCAATGTTATATATCATTATATTACATTTGATATGAACTCAAATATATATGATCGAAACTAGTCATCAGCACTTTTAATAAAACTCGTATACTACGAAGAAGTCAAATCTGTAACATAAATGCAGAAGACCAAGCAAATTCACAGATTTTAATATTGGACATGCCTTATATATGATATGGTTTATTTGACAATGAACGCCTTAACGTAGTTATAATTCATACTGAATGTGTTTGAGGCCGTAGGAGGCAGAACTGCAGGGTGAAAACTATTTTAACGCCACACCTCAGGGAGCTTCGTTAAATACGGTTATTTCTTTTGAATTTTATAAGGCAGTGTACGTGAGCATTCTGTTGATCCGACTGAATACTTGGTTTGTGTACGAATCGGTTTCTGTACATAACACCTAATAGTGAGATTTGATGTTAAACAAAAGTGATCCGTCATCAAACATCACGTAGACATTGATTTAGCCTGTTGCGTTATTCACAGAGCGTGTAGTATACATACGCCAATAAATAAATAATGTCATACGACAGGAATGTTAGGTATTCTAGATTTCTAACCTACCTATTGTAGTGTTTATATGTAAACATTCTCTTACTACGTAGATAGATATTTATCATTAAGAATGCGGCCGCAATTCTTAACGCATCTTTAAAATTGAACTTGCAATGGTATAGCAGACTCTGACCGCGATATCGCATGAGCATCATCGTTTCCTGTTTTCTGCGATAAGCAGCCCGCTGGCCCATTCCACCTCCACTCCAAGTTCCCGGAAGTTATCTGTCCCATCTGTTTATCTCTCTCTCTCTCCTTCGACCTTCCTGAACACTACATCTGGCAGATTCTAAAGTAGCAGTGAACTATTTGATTTAATTGTATTGTAGAAATTCGTTAAAAATATTTGTATACTCAATTCATCAAGTAATCGGTACTGCTGTCTTCATAAAATTCTGAAGTTTATTTATGTACCACTAAATATACTCTTGTGACTAGGTTATAGTTTGGTCTTCTAAAGACGGAGCCAGGTCCCGGCGATCTCTCTCACACGCTAAAAATTTCACTTCAAACGTCTACCACATTAAAACATACTCCAATATTATCTCTGAAACAATTTTTACTACTTGGGCAATATTCATTCATGTATTAGAGTGAAAGACAAATATATTTTATTTTGTGGATTGTGACAATCAAAATTATGGAGAAAACACAGCTTTGTGTTAAAAATTTAAGTTTTTTCCATTTTAACACATCATTAATCAAAAAGTAATAACAGTAAAAAAACAGTACTTGTCGCACAGTATTTGTTGTATTTGTCTTGAAGAAAGGTGTACTAAAAATTAATTAATTTTCCTTAACCCTTACAAAACCGATTAGTAGCACCTATTTTTATGAACTGTACAATAATACTCTACACACCGGGGACTAAATATACTAATTAGATAGGCAATATATATTACTAACTGGCTTTCCTTGTGCGTGTCAATCTATGAGGCCAGATATTTTTTGTCATCTCCAAATAAAAAGAACTTGTGTATCTTTTATTGTAAGAAGGAATATGTTTGATATATATATAAATTATTTTAACTTCTTCACTATTATAAGAATGATTTATTACTGAAGTCATGTAATTAACATTAATGTAGATGTGTTTGTGTTTGTGTAAAACAATATGCATGTAAAGTATATTTAATATAGTCAAAAAACGTTTTTTTTATTGTCTCCATCAATTAGCAATGCTACAGGGTTAGATATATTTATATGTATACTGCAATGCTTTTCTCAAAAACAAATGAAGGTGCAGATAAAGCGAAGTACATTTTAGACATGTTGCACCCGGCCCGCCCCGCACCGTGCCGCGAGCATCTTACATTGGTATGATAATAAACGTACCTAACTATCATTAACACTACCTGAATCACATTAAAACATTACCTGTAGCCATTTATTACAATATCCTTTTACTTGATATTAAGTTGTTTATACTGTTATTAATAATTTGTGTTTACATTATTGTTATTTACTATGAAAATGGTAGGAGGCAATATACTTATACAAAAGGATGCTAAACGAGAGCTCGTATAACTTGCTTAAGTGAACACGATATTTCGGGACAAATTTTTGTCGTATACTAAAACAATGTACATAGCAATTTGCGAACTGTTTGTACTATCAAAATGAAACACCTAGATAATTTGTTTTGTAAAAAATACTTATTTGATAAATTTGAAAAATTTTGTAAACAAAACATTAATCATTAAGTCTTATCAAACATGTGAATATTTGCAGCCAAATTTGTTAGTTACGAAACTCTATTGTATTACGATCTTTTGGGATCATTTGTATGTACGCTTCTCAGGCTAATCTAGCTTTATATGAAACCTGTAGCTCTGGAATTAGCAATACAATTCCTAACATGTGATATTGATCCCTTCTGGAACAGAATGGGCATTAGTTTCCCCAGTATCCAATTCACACTATACTGTATTGTCACTTATTAGTTATAAATTGATAAATATCCACGTATCATTTAAACTCCATTAAATAACACTACACTCTTTTCTGATGTACTTATATTTTAATAGAGTAAAAGAGTAGCGTTGATGATTTTTAAAACACTTACTGCTGTTAAATCATAATAACTTAAAATAAGTTTTAAAATAGTATTTAGTTGTAGGCATATACTTAAACGGTATTTACTTACGGTTAATCAAATAATGTAAGTGGTCTTACTTGCTGCTTGTTAAATTCGAAATACAAATGACACTATTTATTTATATGACAATATTCATGTCACTGACCATTTTCAGAAACGTTTATTGTACGAGTTTAATACACAAAATTTAATGCACAGGCTACATCTTGTAATGTAATAAGCTACGCACATGGTACTGTCTCAAAGGCTTGAATATTAATGTAGGCATTATCCAGACACGAAGGCTTTTATACGGTACTATATAAAGTTCCAATAATTAATTTAGTAAATAATCAATCCTGTACTCCATCACGTGAAGTGATAAATGAGACTATCTGAGAGGGCAGGAACACAACTTTAAAATTACATTGTCTTTCAGAACAACTCGTATATTGCTGCACGGTGTGATATTCTTCTTAAGTACAGTGGTAGCCTATTGGTTATTCATTAAAATGAAAACACCAACAATAAAATACTAATTTTTAAATCTCAAGCACTTTTGTTGGATTTATCCTTGACGCTACTCTACTTCTGAATCACTTTAAGGTGGTAAAAATTTGTAACAGTGTCATTTTTATTAAAACCTAATTTATTTAGTAGTGCCACAATTAATATCTGGTCTAAGTAGTCAAAAGTTTTGCTTAGGTCAAGAAAAGCAATTTGATTGTGTTTCCAGCATCAATTTGAAAATGGGAGCGTATATTTACTATTTAAATAATATGTAATGTGCGTAATTTTTTTAATTTAAAACCATTTCATCCATAATAAAAAGGAATTGGCATTTACACCAACATATATTTTTATAGACTATATATTTACTGCATATACAACTACACATTTAATCATTACACATAAAATAAGCAATCGTGTTTTGTTAACAGTCAAGCGATTGACATCCACTCACAGACGTGTTATACACACGGAGCGCGGTCCGGTATGAACAAACATAGGCAGAAAATATTAAATTTAATTTACTTCAATATTTACAAAGCACGAAATGTTGTTATTTTAGTTATATAATTACAGGTTTTCATACACAAAGTGCGGCACAAACACATGTTAACGATCGGCAAATAACTTTAATAATAATTAAATAACTATTGTTTCACAAATATAAACCAACAAAAATCTATCTATTATATTTGGAGATTTTAATGTTGTTACTCGTCAAGCAAATACTCTAATTCGATATCTTTTTTTGTTACAGTCGACAAACTATTACAGGTATCAACCTGAGATTTAAAAGAGGAGGCACCGTATTTATAACATTTTTCATAATGTCTTTTACGTAACAAATTTACAAAACTGTCCAATTTAGTTTGCCTGATCACGGTGAATGCTTTTATTTACCAGTTTCTTAGTAGAAAACATGGTTAACAAAAAAAGTAACAGTTTTTCTAGAGACAACCAAATAAAACTTTAGAAAAATATTGCATCCAAATATTGGAACAGTGTTTTCAATAAAACTGATGTTGAGAAACATTTTAACAGAGCGTTCCCGTTAATCCACAAAAAATATCAGTTTATAAAAGGAAAAAATTGTTACATCATAAAATTATAAAACACAAACAATGAATTCAATTTGATTATGTTTTGCAGACATGAGCGCAACTGAATTGAAGAATAATTATAATTTATAAAAGTTTGAACATAAAACCGCATTTCCAGAGTAAAATCCGACCGTTCCATAAATGATATGGTTATCAGTGGCAACCCTTTGAAGGTAACCTAGAAAAGTATCATCTATTTTAAACGATATTCTTCGTCATCATCAGATGGGCGAATTGAAACTCAACGGGATATCATGCACGATCTTCAAGAATTTTTTGCAGAATTTCGTTATCGAAAACAACTTTAGTACATCCTAATTAATATTATAAATGCGAAAGTGCTATTGTTTGTTTGTTTAGGTTTCACGCGTAAACTATTCAGCGAAATGTACTGAAATTTTACATGGACATTTTTACGGTCCCTGGGAAGAATATAGGCCTTTATTTCGAAATCCATCCGAGCTACTCCTCACTGGTATTTAAAATAGCGAAAAATCCCATCATTGCCATTGTTGGATATAGATATATGCTACCGCAGAATTTTTTGTAGGCTATTTGAAAGGTACAGTTTCTTAGTACATTATTTTGTTACAAGTCGTAAGGTTTATCAGTAATAACAATTAAAGAGCTCAAAAATATCAATTTTCGCACCATACAAACTTTTTTCAACTTTCAATAATTGATGTATCATACCTAAAATCCCCCCTATTTTGTAACGAAGCCGACTGTGAAAATCGTATCAAATCCGTTGAGTAGTTTAGAAAATACAGATGCACAAACAGACAAACACAAAAAGTTACTTTACATTATATTATGTAATGATGATTATACTTAATATTGCTAAGCATATAAAACTAGACCTCAAAGGGATATCTTTCATTCTGATAAGTAGTGTGGTCAGCATTACCATTATTTGGTTCATTTCCTGGAAAGTTTTTATTCTTCCCCTTTGTACTAGACATTGATGGGGATTACATACCTGAATGTCATATACCACTCAGGTAAAGTAAAAGGAACGATCCAATTGTCTTAATTTGCCAGATAAAAAGTATTTATTCACATTGATATTGTTCATACTTACAGCTCCGTCCATTTCTATGACGATTTTCAGGTACAAATACAATATGCAATTAATATACAATTATACAATACATAGAGTATACAATTATACACACTATAATTTTGCTGTAAGCACGCTACTAGGATTCTTTACACTGCTCACTTCAGCAATCCATTTTTTTGTGAATGGCTATTTTCAGGTAGTGTATACAAGTAAATATCGAGTTCGCACCAAACTATGAAACATTTAACCATATTAATTAATTGTCTTACTTGTTTAGGCTAAAGTAAATTATGTGAAATTATTCGTATTTACAGTTATCTTTTTGGCCATTTTCAGGTATATTATACAGTTAAACGTTGAATTCACAACAAGATCATGGGCGAAGAATTTATATACATTTCAACCAAAATATTCTTACCGATACCCGTGTACTGTTCTCTAAATTAAATTATCAAAGTAATGATTGCACGCAATAGATCGCACCCGTGGCAGCTTGCCACAATTTCAAATATTTGTAGTAATGTTATGATTAACAATATCAGCAGCTAGGGAACTCATATGATTTTCTCTCATATACATCTTTACAAGATATGTTAGTCCTTAACTCATTTTGTTTTCAAATTAATACAAATTGTTTTTACCAATTCAGCAATTTTGTCTGATACAGAAATTTACAATCACTCACTTATAATAAATTCAATTTAGGCTACATTTAACAAGTTGTTATTTTATTATACTTATTTTCTTTTGAAGTAGCCTACTAATAGATTTTTTTATTTATACGAAAAAGTATTTGTTCTCGCATAACCTCCCACATAATCTAAGTATTACGGTAAATTGTACAGAACTTTTAATATGTTTTTATTAGCACAGTTATTTATAGATAATTTAAAGTAGTATATGAATATATTAATAACGAATAATGAATGAATAATGAATTTATTCCGACATAAAATGTACATCAATACATAATTATAATAACTCGGAATTGACTGACCACTTTTGCAAGTAGTGTGGTCAGTGGATAACAAAATAAAACAGGTTTTTTATCAGAGTCCAGTCTATAGATTCTTTAAGATATTAGCCTGGCTGCTCCCCGTGGCGCCTGCACTACAAGATTAATAATGGACTGCATGAATCACCAACAGAACTAAAAAAACTTTCCTTGTTACAATCTTTATCTTACAAACTAAAAAATATATCTCAATAACCCTTCCTTCTCAACTAGAAACTAGAAATTATGTTAAATATACACAAGTAAAATACATGATTCTTTGCTATTTAATTTACATATTTCTTTATGTTAATTAAATACTAATTTATTTGTACACATGATTTATATAATAACTCAAATTATAACTATAGGGGGAAATTATTTCTTGTAAAATGAGTCACAGTTTTCTTGTAATAACAACAACGTTCTTAATTTACAACAAAATTATCTAACATTCACACACATTTTAATGTTATAAGGCAATTTATTAAAAATATTTGGGCCATTGTTAAGAAAATATTTAACTTTAGTATTGACTTGTTGACTTTAGGCGTTCTGAACATTCGCCGGTCTGTGCTTCTGGTAGGATAATTTAAGACCGTTGTTCCTAAATTACCACTTCTAGTGTAAAACAGTCTAAGAGTTTTAAAAATAAACAAATGTTGCAGTGGTAGAATTTTAAATTGAATGCGAATAGGAAAGGAGCTCTCTCGTATTCTTTTGTGCGTAATTATTCTCATAAAATGATTGTGTATGACTCTTAACCTCTCTATTAAATATTTATACGTCCCTTCCCAGCAAACAACTCCATACTGAAGGCTTGACTCTACCAGAGCAAAATACAGAATTCGTAACAATCAGTCATCACAGAAATTTCGCAAAAAATAAAATTTTCTTATAGTGGATTTAAGATTATTTTGCAAGACTGTTATATGATTTTCCCATGCTAATTTTGAATCAAAATGTATTCCAAGAAATTTAAAATTGTCTTCCTTTGTAATATATTTACAGTTACATAAGTCTCCTATGTTATCCGTATAACTTAATTCATGAAATTTGAAATCAGAATAAAAGTTAAAATCTTTAAAATCGAGTTTTACATACTTTGTTGTTTCAACGTTTACTAACATTTAATTTAATTTACACCAATGTTTCAAAATTGAAAGATCTTCATTAATTTGGTTCCGTAACAATTGTGTATGCTATTTGTTTGACAGTATAAAAAAGCTATGTCATCAGCGAATGCACTGATCTTCGCATTAAAAATTTTCTATAATACATCGTTAATAAAAATCAAGAATAAAGTGGCAGAGAAAGCCTTGGGGCACCCCTGTTTTGACGGGCAGTGGTGCGCTGACAGTTTGACCAACATGCACTCGCTGCTCTCGCCCGGTAAGGAAGCTGCGGAACCAGCTAAAGGCCAAGCCCCTCATTGCAGCCGCCTCCATTATGATACAATGGTCTACCAAATCAAATGCCTTCTTAAAATCTACGAAAAGAGCAGTACATTTTTTTACCTTCGTTTAAACCAGAATAAATCATGTCAGTAACAACTAACAAGGACATCTTCAGTAGACCTTCCCTTCATGAAACCGTACTGGTTTTTACTAAAAAAATGTTGTATTATTTAAATAATTAAGTAATCTTATTTTCATTAATTTCTCAATAGTTTTAGAAAAATCCGAAAGTAAACTAAACTAATTGGACTGAGATTGTCCAATTTAACAGAAACGGTTTTCTTGTCAATTGGCACAACTATACTGGACTTTAGTTGTTCTGAAAATTGACAAGTATAGAAACTTAAATTAATTACCTGAGCAAGAACAGGCGATATTATGTGTGCAATAAGTTCGATTAATGCTACACTTATATTATCAAAACCTGAAGATGTTTTGTTTTTCATAATTACGTGCAACACTTCATTTTCATTTGTAGGAAAAGTAAAAAAGGACGTCAGCCTAGGTGTTACGTTTAGCTCATTGACTAAATTTTCATATTGACTTGACTGTACTTCGAACAAATAATTGTTAATTGTGTCAGCTACTAAAGCCGGATCAGATAAGATTACTCCGTTATCTAGTTCCACTCTGTCAACGGATTTCTTATAGGTATTCAGAATTCTCCATTGAAGAGATGAGTCTCCCCTTGTTTCGTTAATTTTTTAGAATAAAAATTATATTTTGTTTCATTAATTTCCATTCTTAAACTACTACAGAATCTACTGTAAATAATAGAAACATATTCTGAGACACAGTGAAATCAGTCACATGATTTTTATAAGGGTTTCCTATTGAATTAAAATTTAAAAATATAAAAAGTGAACAAATGGCCTTCATGTGACCTCTCATGTGTTGATTTCAACATTTTACTCATACCTCATAGGAATTTAAACAATTTTAGTTACATTTTATATGGACTAATAAGAACGGTAATTATGTGTCACTATGAATAATAGTAATCTATACTACATGTGACAAGTACACAGCTCTACTAAATTTAAATTGTATTTCATAACCATGGTATGATATAAAACTAATACCTTTAATTATATTTAAAAACTAACTAAATCTTTATTTCCTATTTGTGAGTACAATACAGGAAATATATTTAAGATTAGTACGGATTGTTTACTTCCCATGAGAATCTGCTAAGTTCGCAACTCACCGGAAGTTCTTTATCAAAAGGAACTTCCGATCTGCGAGGGGTCTTGGAAGTGTACACCTGACGACGCTGTTCTTCAAATAAGATACGTTTAGACTGGCTGTCGTATATATATGTGTTTACGTGATGGTTAATATTTGTGAAATATCAGACTTATATTAATGTTGTTATGTACAACGCTTTTCTACATTATTCTACATTATTACTTATTTCTTGTTCACATATGTTGTTAGTATCCCAAAAACTTATCTCTAATCACTTCAGGATGATTTATAAAAAAAATACATTATACTACGTTATTATATAAAAATCTAATAGCGTATATTTTTGTATTTGTGTTTGCGTTGTGCAATCACGTGAAAGGTACTGGAGCAATTGAACTGAAATTTTACATGGATATTCTTAGTCTCTGATTAACTCCTAGGTCTATTCCTATTTCGAACATCCCTGCGGGCTACGCCCCACTGGTTATGAAAAATCACTTATAACTCCATTAATAAATATATTTATGGACTTGGCTTAAACTGTAGATAGTTTATGTATTTAATCCCCTGTCAAGGCCAAGAATAATCAGTATAATAATTTATACACATTTATACAGGTGTTTGGACTGTCACTTAAAAATAATCTGCTCATTGTGTCCCTGATTTAAAAAATGAAACTGTTAACTGCAAGTACCATATAAGGGATTAATTATTTATTAAGCATATTTGATCGTACACTTATTATTGGCATATACAATTGAAATTACTTCTTTTTCGTACCTCAAGAATGGTCCTAATATTGCAGAGTAATTATATATTTACAAACTATACACGACATGCTATTTTATTTGTTTTTAAGAAAGGGTGTTATTTGTCTACTTGATTTGTTCTATGTCTGTTAATAAATACAAATTAATTTTATCTGCAAATAATTTCGCAAAAACCTGACAAACCTACCGAAAACACTACAAAGCCTTTGGATGCGTAAAATACATTTATATCTTTAATATGAAAAATATCTCAGAATTATAGGACTAAAAATAAAATCGAAAAAGTGCATTAGATTTAACATTTTCCAAAGTGGCTACAATCAACATAGCTACCAGTCTGTAAACTGAATCCCTATTGGGACTTCCAAAGTACTTACCCAGACATTGGCTCTCTTCAGAAACATAGGTTTTGTAACACTCGTAATAGAAGTTTTTCATGTTTTTCTACTGCTAATACTGTAAATTATGTATAAAATTTAATATCTTAAATATATATTAGGAAGTATTTTGATACACTTTAAAATCAATTTAATCTACCTTTTTATGATTGTATAAAAGCACATAAGGTTGTACAAATGTAACACCGTAGCTATGCAATTGCCCATAAATGGTTTTTGAAAAAACAAATAAATGAGGATATGCGATATCTCACTACCCTAGTCCCCGTGAGGAAAATAATGTTTATTTCTTTTTGAATGATAAGCTGAAAAGAAGGAATAACTCCCTATCTGCAGTTCAATCTAGATTCCACCTTTGTATTTCCACAATTTCCTGCATTTCTTTATTTGTCCAAAAATATTACTATATTTCAAATTATAATATAGGCTAATTTTTAAATTTAATATGTTTTATAGCAAAACAGTTCTTTTTTACTCTCCCAATATTTAAAAAACAATACTTAACTTTTTATGAAAACTTAACAGGCCATAATTATTACAGAGATAGAGATATGCTAGCGAGTCTCGGTGATAATACAGACAGTCATACTAATCAACGGTGTCGCCGTGTATTCTTGGTTACTGATAGTACACGTGGTCACGTCGCGAGTGACGAGGAGGGGGGGGGACTGTGATGCAGACACGATACTATCCGCTCCAAGGTTCGCGCTAGGTGGCTGCTGTATGCCTAGTTCCTTCAGTCAGTGGTATGGTCGTGGGGTGTTGGTCGTTGGGGTCCATCATTACGCGTTATTCGTTATGGTAATAGATAGTGGGGTGGTGGAACATCCGACTATATAGTTAACTTTCTATGTTTTGTTATGAGACAGCATTTAATAGCAGTTATTAGTGATCCAAGATGTAAATGTGTTTGATCTAAGTTTTAAAATGTTGGGAGTGCGTTAAACCTGCTATAAGTGCTTTTTCTGTCGATTTTACGGTTATAAAATTGGTTAGAATTATCAAAGTAAATAAGAAAAAGCCATCGAGGTCTCCACTGAATGAAGCTACTGTTCGCCAGCTTCTTGAACAAGAAGAAAGTGAAGATGAAATGTCATCAGCTATAGACGATACAGACAGCGATCCTGACTACGATCCAAGCGGCTTCAGGGATCAGCCTCATACTCCTGATTTCAGTAAGTTTAAACCATTGATTTGGAGTACCTTAGCAGTTAGTTCTGTTATCACCGGAAAGAATTAGTCAGCAAAACGTTTTTACAAAATTTATTTAGTTTAACGTAAAGTTATACATTTTTAGTCTAGAGTTGTAGGTGTATAAATATAAATATATAAATATGCTCCTATAAACTAAGGCCTTAGACAAATATTAATAACTCAAAATACTTACAGCCATAAATATTTTGCTAAGGCCCTATATTACTCTACTGCTTAGTAAAAAAATAAAGCTATTAATATTAAATTTTGTTTGAAAAGCTTAAAAATTTAAAATATTTATTTTTATTATTACAATGTGAATTTTATTGAAACTAAACAGTGTAAAGAATTATCGCAGATTAATATTTATTAACTATTAAACATTTTTAAAACAGAATGATTCATTTCCTTTGTTTTACTAATCATATTTACTAAAACTAATTTAGTTTTACAAATAATAAGATAGAAAACAGAAATTATAAATTTTAGTTTAGATTTCTAGGTATATAACGTATAAATATATGAACACCATTAAGACCCTAGAAAAGTATTAAAAACTCAAAATATTTCCAGACAAAGATATTGCTGAGACACTATATTGCTGAACTTAAACTAAAGATATTAATACAAAACATGGCTTAAGAACTTATCATCCCATTTATATTTGTTTAATAACTAAATTTGTATGACAGAAATATTCATTTCCTATCTTTACTAATTTAATATTACAAATTTGCTTTCCTAGTATAAAATAAAAAAAACTTAAAATATGTTGTTGAGTGTACTAGTGATTGTAATACAACAAAATTACCAAACATCTATTACCATGGATGGTTATAAGTCCAGCTGATTTATAGGCATCCATAACATAATGGTTAATTTTACATATTATACACATGTGGAACACCCTTAAAATTTAAGTCTGTTCTTTGTAGTTTACATACATGTCTCTATCTTTGTATAAAACTATATACCTCGGTATTTATATTAGTTGTGAGTTTAAGGTTATTGTTACTAATGTTATTTCTCATACAGGAATATAAAGGCTCGACTAACAACAAATAGCAATTATTATTGTTGTACTGTCTAAAACTGCAACATAGCAGTGCAAAATAAGTGAATACAATATTTACCTCCGGAAATAAGGAAAATCTTTTACTACAATCACGACAGTTTATTACTAGGTGAAATTATAATTTAGATCCGCTATGCAATAATAAACTCTCACAATTATTTTTTTAAACATACAAAACAATATAAGGCATTTTTGTTCTATGGATAACATATAGGATTTAGCTTGTGACATTTCAATTGAAAAAGTTTCTAAAACATGAAAAATATTGGGGGATACTCCTTAAAGTGGGGTGGCACCAACAAAATGTGCAGAATACTATTATATTATATATAATAATTATATCACAAATATTATACAACTTTAATGGTGGAAGTTTTGATAACCTTATATATTTATTAACTGTCTATATGTTCATTGCAATCCTCGATAAATACAAATACAACGTGCTAATAAAAAATACAAGAAATAATTATGATGAATTAAATAATGAGCAAATGGTAATAGTTAGGGCTTAATATAAAAGACGAAAAGGTGAAAAGTTTAAGTAATATGATTTTAAATGTTTTTTTCTCGTAAAGTGCTAAAACGGTACTAACGACAGATGTATGACCATTAGTATGACTTTCAAGTTCAAAAAGTCTTTATTCAATAATTGTATTAATTGCATTTATACATTTAATGTGCTTCACAAAGCATGTGTGAAATTAGAAAGAAATTTATCTAATTAGTAACTTTGATATGATTGTTCATAATGTAATGAAATATGACATTAGATAGAATTTAAATATTGTACATATTTTATGTTTTTACCCAAAAACGTTGTCCATGGTGTTTGAAATACAAAAGATAATTTAAAGTAATTGAATCTATTGAAATATTTAAACCATACTAAATTAACAACAAACTTATAACCTTACCTCAAAAAGAAAAGAAAAATCAATATTTATAATAATAAAGGGGCTCTCCTGACATTCTCCTCCATATGTCTCCTGACAGTCTTGTGATTCTGCAATATGAGAGTAGCAAAATATGTGATGTACAGGGAAATTTTAGGACTTTTACTTACAAAAGTTAATGAACGATTATTTATTATAGTATTTAATAGACAGCAGTAGCGGGTAGACAATAAAATAATTAAAATAAGCAAATAGCATAGCAAATCACGGTTATTCTGTTACTATAAAATACTGATGTATGCTTAATCTAATTTATCACTGATTTAACAGCTATAATCATTTTTTAATATGATGGTTTATTTACAGAAAAGTATCGAAAGGGGCTCTTTCGTGAAGATTGTTATAAGGCTCCGAAAGTTAGAGAAATGTATGTTGGTCAAGATATAAAAGGAAAAAAGGGTTCAGGTAAGTTTGCATACATTACGCCTTAGTTGAACTTATTTATATTCTAATAATAACATCTAAAATATGTATATATTTATTCCTATTTCAAAAATATGTATATACATATTTATATTAACTAGCATTTACTCGTAGCTTTGCCCGCAATTACCTATTGAATAACAAGTATGTCATAGCCATATTATTTTCCAATGGATTGGACTTTTAGTTTGAAGAGATAAAATTTTGGGGTCCGGAAGTCAGTTGATATGAGTACCATTAAAATACATACTGTATATCTATTTGCAAAATTCCATTTGAATTTATAGCCCCAACAATGTGACATCTCACTTGTACTTTGTAATAATGGAAAGCTTAGTGAAAACGCTTACGATGTAATATAATTTTTAATTGGAAGTAGACATGTTTTACTAAATATTATTTTACAATTAATTGTTAAGAGGTTCAAAAGTTGAAAAAAATTGCCACAGGCTCTTATTTGAAGTGAATCACGCGAAGAAGCATTTTTATTGTTGCCATTATAGATAAATTAAACAAGGTGAATGGCCCAAGCTAGTATACCAGTATATGTAATTAAAACAGACAGAAATGTGACAAAATTTTTCAATTTCCATAGTAGGTAATTTACTTCAAACTATTTCAATATTCAGGGACCATTGTAACATATAAAATCCTGTATCTAAGCTAGCTATATTTCTTTCCGTTTATTGTTTTTCGTAATAATTTATATATCAGTGGCGGTTTGAGATATTGAACGGAAGCTCTGTTTGTTTAATGGTCTAACTATTCTTGGGAAAAGGTGTTAAGTAATAAATAGTTGTGGATGGTAAACAAATCATAAGGGCAAATAGTTTACTCTTTATCTATTATCTCAGCTCTAAAATTTAAATGAAATCAGCTCATTTACAAGACCATGCTAAAATATGGATGATTTCATTGATCAGAGCCTTAAACTTACACTGCATATGTGAAGAATGTAATTGTATTGGTAAAAGATTACTCACTCACAATTAAAAAACTTATGTTTGCTCTTCCTTTGTTTATTTTCTAACGGTCTAAATAAATTAATTATGGTTTATTTGAAAAGTCAAAAGTATTTTTGTAATTCTTCGTTGAGTAACGTTCAATGCAACACCAAAATGTAGTCTAAATAGAACTTGCTTTGAGGCCTTGAAATTGTTAAAATGCCACAGTTTTTGTTACGTCGTTAATATTACTAAATTTAATGTATTACTAAAGAATATTTAACCCTTTGAGTGCCACGGGTGTATTCCGAAGGCATATGCATAAAGTGCCACACTGTTTTTCGCATATTTGTAAACTTTTGGGGGAAAAAGCTGTTGTAAAATAACTACCAAACAGATTTCCATAATTTTGTTGTTGTTTTTTTATTAAATGCAGAATATGATACATATCGTTACAAATAAAATATGATTTATAAAAATTTCAGTATTTATAAAAAAGTTTTTTACTTTTGTATAAAAAGTTAAGTTTCGACCTAATTTGAGTGTGTACGGTATTTTTAAGTTTTTATTTATACCATGATAGAGGCCATATAATTCGAAATAAAACCCACGTGTAATATCTTATTCTAGTATTTTTAAAACATGGCATTATATGTATTAACAAAATGCTGCCCGGTACCGACATTTTATAAACTGTACTTCATTTGTCAGAGTTTAGAAATTACTTAGTAATGATGTAGTTTTCCCAATAAATCTAATAAAACATCAATATAACACAAATAAATATGATTGGTAAATGTTGCTAATCAAATACTTGCTAACATATTTACATAAAAGTTTACGTTTACTAAATAATAACTCTAATAATATTTACAGTGAAAATTTACGTTTTTCGCTTGGACACAACACTACATTACTTTTGTAGAGAAATACATTAAAATACAGTATAAGTTACTATTTTATTTTGTATTTACTCAAATGCTTGGTTATCGGCACATAAACAACAAGAATGGCCGTTACGCAACACGGTACTCGTCCGCTACGTCGCGTGACTGGAAGACTGAGTCATCACACAGGTACTTCGGTATTATCACAGCCCACTATTTTTTCTAGTGCATACCTGTGGCCTACCAATCAACAATAACACAGACCCAGTTTTTAAAACTGTAACCGGATTTAGTACTAGAGGCAGGACATTAGTTGGATGACTATTTGGCTGACATTAATATGTTTCCAGACTTTTGGATCCAATCGATTTATTTTAAACAAAACTAGTTTTGGCATTAGGATATGACACATTTTTTACTCATACTATAAGTTTATTGTAAATAAAAAGTTTATAGTACTTATAGCATAGGAAGTCATTGGTATGTATCAAAAGGAGGAAAACGTATACATTTGCTATGAAACTAATTTATTTTACATTTATGTTAATGACCTCATTGAAATCTTATAAATTTTCAATGCTATTTGAAGTGAAACGCTTCTAGATATAAAATTAGTAAAATATAACTGGAACCGACATTTTTATAAGTAATATAGTATAAGCCTACTACTATATAAACTGAAATCTACTTTGGAAACAAATAATAAATAATATAGAAGATTTTAACCAAAAATAAATCCCAAAACACGCTGTCATACAAATTTAAAAATTAGTACTTTAATCAAAAGTAAATCACAAATATCAGTGTTAAAAACATAGTCTTATTCCAAATTATGTAACATTAAATAAAACGAAATTTCGTTAAAACCCGTAACATCACCATGCAGTGTTTGGGATAGGATCTTTTATGAACTTTGATGTAATCTAAATACTAAATGAAAACAATTGGACCTACATAAACTTCGTTCATGAATAGAAAAGAATTATACAATTAAGACTCATACTGTGCATTTTGAACAACCACATTGTAGCATACATGTTAAAAAAAAATTAGGACATTTCAGTATATTATTTCATTTCTACATAAATCTTTACAAAATTTATATTACAACTACAAGTTACAATATTTGATTCTTAACATTTAAAAAAATACAATATAAAACTTAATTGTTTCTTGTATCATAAAATCATTTAAGATATGCTTAACAAATTTAGTTAATGATATATATGGACTAATCCTAATGAATATGTATCTATAAATTAACTTTGGAATCAAACAATACATAATATAGAAGCAATTACTTGCATACAAATCCCAAATACGCTGTCATAGAAATATAAAAGTATGACTTAAATTGAACATGGATTACAAGTATAATGGGTAAAGCAGCCTAAATTTTTTTTATTTATTATCTTTTTAAGAGATTAAAAAAGGTAATAAATAAAAAGTTTTGTTACCTTAGTAACATGTGTGGTGATTCGGATGGATACTTCCATAATAACTGTTTTAATTTATATAATCCATACGTGAAAATAAAAATTATATAACCAATCATGGTACATAAACAGAAAATTATTACACGTTATGTATGACTCCTATTGTGTATTTTGTAAAACAAGAATGTATAAAAAATACAATGAAAATTAAATTTCTTTTACGAAATATAAAAAATTCCAACATAGTATTTTTTGGAACCAAACAACAAAAGAAAAACATTACTGTAATAATCATACATTATGTTACTTTGCATATATCAAACATATAAAAATTAAACAGACTATTTTATTTCTACGTGAATAGGAAATCTTTGCAAAATATGTTTTACAACTACAAGTTATCACCAGTTTTTCATGTAACCAATCTCATATTAATTATGGCTAATTAGATGTCAGAAATGCGTAAATTATATTAAGCTATACTACATAAATCACAAATTGCAATGTATAAAAGAATGTGGTATTACAGAAAGTACTGTAACACAGTCTGAAGAACAATATTTGACTCATTATTTAACAGATTATTTTTTGTTAAGCTGAGTGATGGGTATGTTAAGCTTATTATAAACCGGGTATAACAACGAATAAGCAACAAATTTAATAAGTTGTTGACTACAAACACTAATGTAGAAATCGTCCATGTGATTGATTTGAAACTCTTTACTATTGCTGCAAAGTAAGTAAAATTTAGATCTCTTGTTTCACAATCTTTCTCATTCACAAAACAACTATAACATTGTAGATGAGGTAGTTTCATTGTAAGTAAATTATGCCTAAAATATATTGAATTATATATAATAATAATAATAATACTAACTTTATTTTCCACCATTTACAAACAAATACAAAACAATATACATTCTTTGGAAATACACTGACCAAAAACCAGTAGCTGGTCAGCGTAACAAAAACAAAGCAATGTACAAAAATAAAATAAAAAGAGTCCTTTCCTAATAAAAATAATATTCCTGCCAAAAGCTGCTCTCCATGACGTCTGCATCTGATTAAAACGTCCAGAGGCATATGATGAGATACAGTACACATTTATACACACATACATATAGTATACATAAATATAAAATACAATAGACAAAGTTGCCATTCACTTACCTAAATTCACAATAAATCTAATATATTAATTAAAGGTTTGGCTAATACCAATTACAAGGAAAAATAACAAAAGTTTTAATAATGGTAAAATAAAATAAATTCAGAATTTAGTGTACTATTTGAAAAAATTAAAAATTGAATATTCAGCTCAAATCATTTGTTAAATCACCAATATTAAGATGTGTCAAAAGTCAAGCTTTCAGCATTTATAGACACATATCCCGTATTGACTACCATAAATTTTACCAGATTATGTTATAGATTAAAACAAAAAATGTTTGCCATATAATGTATAGCCCTGTCTAGCTTAGTTTTCTGTCTGCCCATATTGGGGGTTTTTATTTGTAATAGTTTATATCTCAGTGATGGTTTGTGATATCAAACTGAAACTATATACGTTTAATGGTCTAAACCGTCACATCTTAACACGTTGAGTGCCACAGCGACGCCAATTTTGACTTTCCGTATTTCGATAATATTTTATATAGTACAAGATTATTTTGGCCAAATAACCAGACAGCTGTATTCAATAGGTTCCAAACTATCAATAAATATGAGTTTTATGTTGTTTCTCTACTATTTATCTGTGAAACTTAGTTGTTTGGGTACTTATCAAGAAGCCACTATTTTTGGACGAGTTTTCCTTACCGGGGACAAAACAAATTACAGTAAACAACTAACTTTATTTAACCAATTTTGGAATTTACAAGTTATTACGACAGTCAATGAAATAAAAAACTATAAGAACAAACGTTTCATTATTCGAAAATGTCAGGTCATTCGTGTGTCTATTTGGAGAGATTTGGAGATAGGAAGTATGACTCATCGAGTATTATTCGATTCGTTATGGAAGAAGGAACGTATAATGAAGTTTATTTTGATCTCTGATAAGGAAAACTAGACCTAGAAAACTAGACCCACTAGACCTACAAGCGAGTCGTTGAAATCCCGCCTATTGGACACGTAAAACTGACCGCCAGGCGAAGGGCAACACTGGCTACAAGGTGTACGAGGTGTAGACCGCAGGATTGCTGGTCATAATTTCACAAGCTGGCGCAGTTTAAGTTATCTGACCACGAGTGTAGGTACATACCTAGACTATAGGACTTGTGACTTTTACTGCAAAGGTTATCACCCGTTTTTATCATGCTGACTAAATATGTCAGTCTTTGCTAAAGAAACTGTTCAAAAATTTACACAGAGTTTGACGTTAAAGGCATAAGGACAAATCCTCTCCCGTAAAAAAAAAACGCTTTATATAATTTTGAAACAATTTGTTATAATTTTGTTTTTATAAAATGTTTTTTACAGTAAAAAAGATACACAACATGACTTGGCTTGATATATGAAAAGTCTACATTCAAATGTTTTACCTTCAATTTTCTGTACAACATGTATTTTTAGTATTTGAATACATTTACATTTTGAATGTCATTGGAAGGGATAGTAAATAAAATTTACATTTCAGTCGATTACTTCACGTGACTTATTTAAGGTTTAAGACAACTAATGAGATGTGAGAAATACGCATTAAAGCTTGTTGGTGGAAAATATATTTTCAAACGTTTTCGGCTCTTTATAAGAATATATTAATGTGTTTGATTGTTATAATCTCATGATATATCTCAGTTCACTCCTACTAAATATCCAATTTACAGTAAAATTTAGTTATTCTTATAATTTTCATCTTTAAGTGCAAATATTTGTACTTTAAGTATATTTGTATTATTTCTTAGCTAGACCAATATTTAAATAAATCAACACACCGATAATACTAGTCTGTGTTATATTGGGAATTCATGTGTTTTAAGGGAAAATTTAATATTATACATAACACCACAACAAAATATCATCTGTTGAAATAAAGTGTTTATAATACTAATTATACAATATATTTAACACCTTCGTTGTGCCATGAGACGAGTACCTAATAAATAAGAAAGCCAGGGTAACAAACAGCTAGAATGCCCCCGGCAAACATTAAAACAATAAACACGGATTTGGATGCCAAAACAGACTTTGTTAACAAGGTTAAGTGCAATGAACTTAAATTTAAATTATTTATCTTAAGGGATCTAAATAAAACTATGTTTATTTTTTTAGTAAGCACTACACATACTATTGGTTTGAGAAATCAAAAAGATAATCTGTGAAATCCTTTGGATGGTTTAATGTTGAGATGACTTTATACAGCAACGTGTGTAATAAATTAGTCTGGATACATTGTATTCAATTTTCACAAATCTTTATTCGTGTTCACATCTTTTTGAATAGTTGTGGAAACTTCTGTTTCTTGACAGCAAATTTTAATTGGCAACTACAAAATTTCAAATCATTTTACAGAACTTATGACACATTATGTAATAAGTTTTATAATATATAATAAATACTATTAATATTTGAATATAGAATAATTCTTAATTAGTAGATTGACTAATTATTATTATATTGTGCTTACGTACACCATAGTAGAACTTATTTATAAGAAAAGATATATGATTGTTATGTACATTGTTACATTCAGTTGTATCTGTAATTTAATTATGTAATTTTACACAATGATTTTATAATAATTTTGAAAAAAAGTGTCTGTTTTATAACTGATTATTATTTTATAATTGATTGTAACCTAACTTCAAATTTAAACTGGAGAGAAATGTTTAATACATAGTTATTTTAAAAGAAGTACATTTGTATTGTATAATTAAATTAATATATTAAACCAGACTTAAATATTTATTGGAATCCCTTACTCCTGGAGATAATAAATGTCATCGGATACTTATTACTTGATTAAGATTTCCTGAGTGACTTCCTTTCGATATTCATAGTTGTATATCTCTACACTGCTATCATTTTGAGCTATAGGTAAGGAATGGTACTGGACATGTGTTGGAGCCAATGAAGAAGTTCCTGACTTGATGTGGCGAGATTAATTTTTGGACGGTTTGGTATAGTATATATTTTTATTACTATGATTTGCCTTCAATGATATTCTTATATGAGTGTATTATCTCATTGGCAAGATAAAATTTGTTGATCCCTGATGAAGGGCAGATTCTACACCTGATCAGGTTGGTGTGATGAAAAGAGGTTTTACTTCCAAAATCATTCTAAACATGCAGATAGTACTTTAATGGTAAAATTATTCAAAATGTATAACCCATGAAAAAACAAACACAAATGTTGTTTTAAAAGAACTTTTAAAAGAATAAGAATTATATTTATAAATTATATTAATTTTGTGTGATAGGTAAGGTGTAATCTAAACATTTACGACTGAAAAACAAGATATTCAATGATAAAGAAGCATTCTTTAATTTTAGTAAATTTTTAATTCAATATTAATTTAATAATTCAGAATCTAAATCCAAAAAGTTAAAGAAACCTCAGATGGACCTTGAAATCAATATAATATATATTAAACTATTTAATAGCTTATAAGTTCAACATATTTCATCTTAACTTGTGAGGTTTTTTTAAAAACATTTTATGAAGTAAAACTGGGATAAAATGGATTTTATCTTAAAAATCTGAAATTTTTTATACAAATATTATAGCCTAATACATACTTGCATAAAGTTTCAGCAAGACCAGATAATCATGTGGTCTTCATGTTTTGATTTCAAGAAACATAATGTTAACATTGAATATATTGTAGTTTTTAACAAGAATTTGCAGAGAAAGAAAGTTTGTGCTAATCATTTGATTGATTAAAAATTAATTTATAATTTAATTGAGTTGGAGTAGTTTTCAATGAAAGCTTTAATGTTTTTGATTAAAAAAGAAGGGTATTTGACTAATACCTATGTGATAAATGACAATATCCTACCATTTGTTTACTTACAGCCGTTACTTATATTCTCATAAGTACATAAAGACATTTTTCAAAAACATCATTTTGGCCACAGAAAATCAGTTTAAAACTTATATAAAACTCATAACACTCACATAGTTTATAGGAATGGGGTTGAGAATCCCTTATTTAAAGACTTACTAAAAATATATGACTTAAGTTACTATGTGATTTAAGTTACTAATATTAGTATTTAGTTTCATTGTAGTGACGCTATTCTTTGTACCTTGTACATATTACAGAATAAAGTAGTTTGACTATGACTATGCTGATATTCTTCTACACGATGTTTCCAGGAACATTAAATGTGTATTAGAAAGATCATCAGAGCAGAACCTTACAAATTCCTTTTTAAATTTCTCTGCCACCATTAGACTCATTTGTCTTTCACAACTAAAAGCTGCAGAAATGCAGGGAGTAAATGTTAACCCATATTTTTTGAAAATGTTTTTTATATTTTTCTCAATTACTCCAATGTTTTCTGTTATTTATATGTTTATTTTCCAATACAATCTTTTCCAAACTGAGTTGCTTCTTCAATAATTATATGAATCAAATATATAACTTACATGTTGTTTTCCTCTTCTACAGATGTGGAACCCCTGATTCATATGACGGTGTCTTTGAAGACACCAAATATTTAAGATTCCAAATATACGTATACATTATTAAAATGATAAAAAAAATTTCCTGTTTTGAAGTTAATTGATCTAATAATTTCATTTTATATTAACAATATGATATCAGTATAGCATAGTGACCAATATTATACTTGTGTGTTGAAGTCCTTTCACCTGATCTTCCATCATATTGATCAAACCTTCAACAAAACATCTGTATTGATAGTCAGTAATGTTTGCAACATCACTTGAGCCTCCAACTAGCAAGATATTATTGAATGTTTATTAATGTATGGATTGGTCTTTAAAGCACCAATTACTGCCTGTCAAGCAGCACCAGGAAGTACATAATCAAATGTTGAAAAACCACTTGATAATTCTCCATCAAAAACTGTTGCCATATCCCTACCTACCAGTGACCACAGTTAGCTTATTCACTGGTGTAATCCCTGTTTAAGTTTTTATAAGAAATTTTGTGACATATTTTTCTGTTTATTAACAAATAATACTTTAGTTGAGTCATCTATTTGTAGTTGTTCATATATAAGATCTTTTAAAACTTAAATTCTTTCTCTAAGTACTTAATTTTATGATTTAGTACAGATATATGACCCTACACAGCTTCATTTTGTAGATCAAGTTTCATCTTACCAATCTTATTTCCACATTTTTCATTATAGACATGGTTGTTTGTAAATTCATTAAGGAGAGTGTAAATTTTACTGTTTGAAAATGCAGTACAATTATTAACTATGTAGGCTAATAGTGAGCGCTTTTTTAAAATTAATTCCATCCATCCCAAATTTCATGTTTCAATATAATTTATGTCTATATATATTACCACTAGAAATTCTCTTAAAATCTTGTCGATAGCAAAGATGACATACAGGCCGCAATCAAAGTTGTTGATTTGTCTACCTCCATTTATTAAGGTAAAACTAGTTTAAGATTTAATCATCCCCATAGAGTCACTCAATTTATTCATTACAATTTTAGATTGTGAGTATATAATGGTATCATTCTGATGAGTCATATACGTAAAAAGTAGCACATGTGACAGATAAGAACATCCCAATGTGCACCTCCAAAACTGTCCATCAATTGAACAAAATTAATTGGAACAATTAAAATGCCTGTGTTTGCCATAATCAAATGTTCTAAGAAATAAGTGTAATCTATCAATGATTTCAACCCACATAACTGATAATAGTATTGAAAACAAAAGAATTGTTGATGTGTCTTCCAATATACTCCTCTAATATTTTATAATATCAATAAAAATAAGGTACCAATTGGGGAATGTATATAAACATCTATAATTCCATCTTGGTGGGAGGGTATTCTGAGAATGCCCCTCCTTTGTCATGTAACATTAGCTATCTTATTTCAATCTTGAGTTTCTATTTTAAAATTAATTCATTTAATGAAGTTATTTTTAAAATAAAATTTTGTTATAGAATAGGTTTTTATTCGATTTTATTTAAAAGTCCAAACAATGGTAATATTTAAAAGTTAACTGTTTATATTAATCTTCGTATTAATATTCTATTAAATAAAAATTAATTTTAGTTTTTACTGGAGGCAAAATATATTACTACTGATATATTTAAACCTGGGCTTTACAGATTGTAAGACTAGTGCACTGCCACTGAGCTGCTTAGATATATTGGTAACACTATCATAATCTGCAGTTACTTCAGTCTTCCTAAAGATAACAATTTTCACTGGGAAAATTCTGCCTTTTTACCAATGGCAACATACTATAAAATCAGTTGTCTTAAACCATTAAATAAATTCTCTTATACAGTTTTGTTTATACAAATTCATAACCTTTTGAGCTATTATCAATCAATACCGAGGCATTTCTCGCTAAAGACAGTTAGTTTTAAAAGTAAACCTAAGCAATATTGATTGTAGGTTAGCTATAGACTTACTTTTGCAATAGTCTTTATAATAGTAATTAAGTACAGACATTGAAAACCTATATCTGATCTCTTCTACACTAGTCCAATGATGCCTATAAAAACTATTTCTAATATCAATTTACATAACAATATAAATGGTACTTTGGGATTATAACGACCACATCCAGACATGAATCGTTATTTGACATCTTGCTTCTACTGATTACTAGATTAGCGTAGAACAATATTTCGTCCATATGAAACAGGAATTGTCTTATCGCAAACCCCTCCCTATCCTCAGACAGAGGTCAAAGTCGAGCGGTCTAGTAGATAACGTGATTGCAGAGTCTCGCCGCCCGTTCAGCTGGTGCGTCGCTTTGTTGTACTTCTGTGATTTGCCCCTACATTTCTCCAAACAAAAAATTCAACAAAAACAAACATTACCAAACAAGAACTAAACTCTTAATTGAGAAAAAACACACAAAACTTGTTTTTATTCTTGATTACACTCCGCCACCCAAAATGCGAGTGCCTCAACGAAAGAAAAACATCCCTCGAGATAGTACCTATCTGTAAAATATCAAATTCTAGAGGGGCTGATCAGAAATATAAATTGAATTGTAATGGAAAGGCAATTATGTACCGTGCAAAAAACTTAAATAATCATGTGATGCCGCGCGGCCTGCCGTAATCGGGATTCTCAAGAAAGATAAGATAACAGCGACAACAATACCGATCAAAATAACTGGAAATGCTTGTTAATTGATGGAATTTTAGTTCTGTTACTCAACTACATCGTTTTATGACGTTCTAAGTTCATTGAAAAAGTTTAAGCGTTGAAGAGTTGTTTTTTTCGTTCTATCATGTTTGTTTCTATAAATTTATATTTTTGTGTTCTTCATACTGGTGTGGTTGGTATAATCCCAAAGTACCCAATATATTTTAAACACTACAAGGAACCATACTCAAACATCAAATGCTAATCCACCTTTAAGCATAGAATGGTCATAGTAGGGAAAGTGTTATATAGATGCATCATAGTAGTGCCTTCCTGTAGGCTACACGTAAACAGAGGCGTGTCAAAAAATATTTCATTTCTACTCGTTTGAAGGGGATTATGGGTGACGGCAACATAATTAGAAAGATCTAGCCAAATTATTTCATTGAAGGATAGTATTGACCTACAAAGTACCGATAGTAGGATCACCTTACAATATTTTAATGTACAATTCTGTTTAACTGTGTACAAAAAATTAAATAAATTTGAAAAGTGGAATAATTTTTTCAAAGTGACAGTTTTATAAAAATATTTTTAATCAGTCCACTAGGAATTGCAGGTATGGAAAGTTCAAAATGTAAACAATTCTGTAATGTCCCAAATAAACCGCTGAACATAAACATGAAAAATTTTTATAGTAGCCTACGCAAATAAGACAAGCTTCAGGGATTGACCGTTATTAATTTATGACATAAGGAGATGACATTATTATAAATAGAAATTTCACTATCTAGTTATTTTTTATGTATAGCCTTCTGTAAAGGTTCTTATTTTTATTTTCAAGAGTTTTTCTGTGGGCCATGTTATAATGTCCAAAATTATGCTTCACATTCCTACCATTTTTAGACAAATAACAAATATTTCTGCATTTAGAAATAGCATCAGGGGTATCATAATACCAACAGCCTTATTGCACCACCTTAATGGGACCTAAGTACCTGTATGTATATTAACAAATTCCGTATACAGGTATCTCGCAGTACAAAGATATAAACGCTGTAAATATTTTTGACCATTCCTAATGCAGTTGTATTTTTAAGCCTAAAATTGTATGCTTAAAGTGGTTTATAGGCTATAAGTATCCAAAGATACAAGAAATCTAATATTTAGACTATTTATATAATCACGTGCAAAACAGGACTGGTAAAAATGCGGCAACACTATAGGTCTAGGTATCGATGGGTACTATAAAACTACTCATTGGAGTTTATAAAATAAAAAGTAAATATGAAAGTCCAAATATATTTATGATTTATGCAATCAATAGTTTTATCATTGCATCATTTTGACCATTAGGATATATAGATTATTTAAACTAAATGTAAACTATGAACACTCGGACATTGAAGTCTTAATCGCATTTACTGTAAAGATATATTATATATGTATTGTTTATTAGGTTATAAACTACTGGTTCACAACTTCTAATAATAGTTTTTAATTTACACTTTCAGATAATCGGTATATCTGAGGTTTGTTGACTAAAGAGATGTGGTAATATATCATATTTTTCAATGGTAAACGTTATAAGCTAACTTAATCAATGAATACTTTCAAAGTGCATTTATACAAATCAAACCTTAACAGTGTATGAAAAAACCTATTTCATAGGTATAATCAATTTGAATTACAAAACGCGCCTGCAGCTGAAGGACGCAACTACCTGCACGCGGCCTCAATGTCCTAAGTGCTGGTTTAGACTGTAAGACCTGTACTAAAAAGACCTGAGCTACATGAGACTGCTGTCGCTCAGCCAAATTCCCTGTAAGATTTTGTAAGAGTAACAATGTGATCTCTATTTAGAAATAAAGCTTCATACATCATCAAAGTCTATAAGACATTTATTTCGTTTTCAAAATATCTTTGCGGAAGACAAACAGACAGACATAAATCAATTTTGCCAGTACACTGAATGGCATAAAAATATTTAAAATTCCAGTTTTGAGCTCAATCAGCTCTCGAGATATAATGATGAAAGTTAAGCTTAAATGGCGCTCAGTCAAATACCTTGTAGGTGTATGCATTTTTATCGAATTCGATATTTCTTACATTTAAAAGAGGCTTCACAAAAAATCCCAAACTTAATCACGATAAGTGTGGGGATGCTCAGAAGTGACATTTTCATTCCCCGATTTCGATTGTTTATCAATAATAAATTTATCCAAATAACTTTGTTTACATGTGTTTACTACTTATGAGCTGTAGGGGAGGAGGTGTATCTATAAGAAGAATGAAACAGTAGGTCTTTGTAAGCTAAGAAAACATAGCTTGTATTTATTTTGTATCTACTAATTTTAATGCAATGCATTGAAGAATTGTGCAACTCAATACAATACTTTATTTTCTCTTATGTCCAAGAACTAAAAAACATGACGTAATTATTCAGGGATAAAAGAGTATTATTACTTTTGAAGAATAAAGTAAAAACATAGAAATAGTTCAAAGTCATTAAAGAACATAAAACATATAATAAAAATCGTGGATATGTAGTTCCGTTTACAAATTAATAACTGCCATGTCCTATTCTGATGAGCGTCAGAATGGGCCAGGATCGTCAGAAAGGTAGCGCTTTCGTATAGAAATCGTCAGAAAGGGAGCAGTTACTTACGTATATATATATATATATATATATATATATATATATAAAATAAAAAAAAAGTATTAAGTATCACCGATGCTTAGAATTCTGAAGGCCCGACTTCGGATTTGAGGGATTCCATCGAAGAAGGGATCACGCTCCGCGGCCACCAGGTTCCCCAGGCGTACAAGTCTTGCTAGGGGACTGTTGAAGTCAAAGTTCGTGAGGTGATATCTACGACTCAGGAGGTCACGAGATCTGGTGTTCGTTGGAGCCCTAAAGTCTATCTCAGCTAGAAGGTCAGGGCACTGTATTAGTCCGTTGATTATCTTTCGAAGAAGGACAACATCAGCGACATCACGACGAAGAGCAAGGGAAGGAAGATTCAGCTTACAGGACAAAGCCCGAACCGGAACCTCCATGTAGTTGAAGCCAAGCCGGACACCAACCAAGCGAACGACACACACTACATACTACTCCTACACACCCCCTGGACATCCTATACTATTCTTGGACATCTATTATTTTCAATAACGGGTACCAAAAATATCACAGTACTTGCAATACACAAATCAAAATAGAAACAATTAATCTTAAAAATTATAAAAAAAGTATAAAGCAACGTGGGCTATTCACAGCTTTTAAATGGAAAGTGTTGCCCACTCAACAGATGTGATTTATATTTTCATAATTTGAAACATTATTGCAGTACGATATTTATTACTAAATAAGTAGTTTAATGCATAATTGGTCAGTTAGCTTTTGATGATGTAAAGATTTTTAAGGAAAATCATACTTTTATCCCGTTTTCAGATTTTGTAACAATCTTGCTATTGCCGTGACCGTCGTCATTCATCATTGGTCAGTTTTAGTGGTTATTAGGTTAATGTAGATCGATATAAACCTGTATTTTATATTTCGGTTACAATAATTAGGGTTTGGGGTTCTTAGTACATGATTTGACAGGTAGTATGCGTGGAGTTCACACATATTGTTTGTTGGGGCTATTGTTTAATTCGTGTTACAACGTATGACATATTTATAGTAACTTTGATTGTATTTACATGTTAGATATATTATCCACATGATGAAGAAATACACTTGCAGATCACGAAACTTAGTGTTATTAATTCCTCATAGTATGAAAAATCACAAATATCTTGAAATACTTTTTCCTTCATAATATATCCTTATGCAACTGAAAATTGAGTCGCTTCAATGTTATAGGATTGATACATTGTAAAATAAACAAATTGGTCTTGCAGGTTGGAAAAGATTTCAATGTATAGTGTAATGGTACGGTGTCTTTTGTACCAATTTTATATAATAATGACTTTTGAAGAGTAAACATTATTTAACGTTATCTTGATCAATTCCTTTGGTTTTATATTGACATTCTTTAAAGTAATTCTACTCATATAAATCCTCATGAAGTAGATTGAGTAAGCGTTTAACAATAAAAAATACGTTGCGGCGTCCTATATATGGAATTAGTATTATGTAATAATCAAATTTTAAATGAAATAAGATGTTATCAAGTTATCAATGTAGAGACTACATGCATTGGGAAGTAATTATTACCATCTTCCCCATTCAATAGGCCTAAAATAATATAGCCCAAACATGTGCTGTGTGTGTGTGTATTGGTAGCTAGAATTTTCCATTGTTTCTTACTTAAGGAATTCTTTACTTATGTTATTGAAATTATCGCCCATGACAAACTGATAAGTATTTATCATTATAAATTAATAACGTATTAAGGGCTTTTTTTACTTTTAAATAAAAAAGGACATAATTTTGAGAATAGGAGCAAAATGTTCTGAAATTATTACTTATTCAGTTTAGAAACCGTGTTTCATTAATACTGTTTTGTATATCGAATTTATATTTTTTATGATGAACGATGAAACTTAACATATTGATGAGTATTTCAAAACAAATCATTAAAGTTTATTGTAACTGAACGAACAAGATTATACTATTTATAGTTAACACAAATATTCACTTTCTATTACTGTATTCTAAATTATACTAAGAGTGTTGTAAACATTCTTTCCTTATTAGAATCGTTTACTTAATAATGAAAAAAAAAAAAAATTTATAAATCAAATAATATACCATTCACTTCTGTTTAACTATCTAACAATTATTTCAAAATGTTATACCATGAATTGAGGCCTTTTTTAAAATAACCCATGCTAACAGTGTTTTCTTTGTCAGGGAGTTTCATAACTATTCTTAGGTTAAACCACTCATAGTAGTTTTGTGTTTTGCTGAAGTGAGCAAATTAGATGTCAATATATAAAGCATATTCAAGGTAAAAGTATTGCAGTGTGATTATTTAAAGTATATTCAAATTTTTAATTCAGGTGTTAAAATATTGTAGTCTATAAAAAGGAGCCCGTAAAATTCACTACTTGTAACTCAATTTATGCACCCAGTTGCCTTTTTCTGCCAAAGTAAAATGGAGAAGCTTCCCAAAATAATGCTCCATAAGTAGCATGTTAATTAAAAAAACATAATACGCATTAATAAAAAGGGTTAGGGTATGTATTAGAAACAAACTACAAACGTCAGTTCAGTTATTTGCAGACTTTGGTTCATTTGTAATTCATTAACTCATTTTATATTCAGTCGTCTTATATGTATAAGCCGTACCAGATAATCAGAGTGTAGCCTTTAGGACAGAACTAAAAGTAGTCCTACAAAACCAACTGCAAACGGCTGTTGACTTATTAACATAAAAAGTTGGTATGAATGTTTCTTACAAATTATATCAAAAACAGTAATCTAATCTAATCTAAAGCTTTATAAAAACAACATATAAATTATCTAATATTTAAAATTCAAACTAAACAAGTTAATTTCTTTGAAAGCTATTTTAAATGTTTATTTTTCAATGTCCGTACATAAATAGAATTCTTAGATATAATAACTGAGTAAACAACAATGATTTATTATCTAATTCGTATTGTATGTGAAAAATGTAAAATGTATTCAAGTTATATGAATTATTACTTAATTTTCGTTTATTATCCTATATAGTATCCTATATTGGGGTAGTCCAAAATTGCGGGGGTTATGTCCCTGGTCTATAATGTATCGTTCTATAACTTTTGTTCCTGAGGGATAAAATTCCTAATAGCTTGGTGCAAATAAAACACGATACAATGTGAAATTTTCAACTCAAAGTTCCACACCGGCCAGACCAGTAGCATGCCAGACCAAATAATGAACTACGTGGTATAGTTCAGAATTACTAAGTATAAGTATCTGAGAACAATCTTGCTTAAATCCCTTCTCTGTTTTATAGTTATACTAAGATAATATTATATTATTTTATCTTTCAGTCTTTGTCATTTAATAGATCTAAGAGTCATAAATATTTTTGATATTCTTTCCTTATAAGTTTAAATATACATAAAACCCTTAGTCTAGTATATTATATTAGACATTTCAATTACTACTTTACTATTAAAGTGAAGAAGCTTGAAGTCTTCATTTAGTTAGATTATAAAAAAGTATGTCTTTGTTATAATAAACAATAAACCGTTTTTCCAATGCTCCAAGATTCTACATATTTATGTCTTTGTTGGTTTTCAGTAAGTGTTGTATGGTATATTAGTTAAATAACTTTAATTTAGTAACTCTGGTATAATAACCTCTTCATGCATGAATTATTAAATAATTTTAAAAAGTAACTTTTTTTATTAAATAGGCTTGTTTAAAAACAAAAAAAAAACTTTTACATTTTTTTGCGTCTTAGTTAAAAAATGGCTGACCTGACGTCATATGACACCACCATTCAATAAGAAACCAAAAAATGGTGGCAAGGAAACAAACTTTAAGATGGCACATTCTATGCTCTAAATTTTTATTTGTTCTTATAAACCACAAACCCGTAAACTAAGCTTTTAGTAAGGGTTTCAGAGAAAGTTTCATATCAATCTTCAATATGTCTTAAACCGTTGGTTAAAAATATTTTCGGGATTTTAATTATTATTTTAATAAAGAATATTGATAATATCGTGTTATTTGTAGTACACATTTAAAACAAGACATATTAAGTTATAACAAAACATTCAGAAATGCAAAACACCGCCATCAAGTATAAGGCTTTGCTAAATGATTATCTAATGAAATTGTTTATAATTTTAAATTGTGTTCTACTGTGATGTCTTCCATTAAATGTATTAAGTTATATAATAAGATTATTGTTTTATGTTTACTTTTGACGGTGCAAATATTGTGAATCAAACAATATTTTATCTCCATCATTCTTATCTCTGCAGTCACATGCAATTGGCCTCTGGTCAGTGTTACGTTGTGTTTTGGTGAGTATAGACCTATTGCAACCTGGATTGCTTAGTTCAGTTTCAATAGTTAGTGTTTTGTTCTTATTAGTGCATGACTGTACAGATTACGTTCAAAAAGAGAGCGCTCAACTTGTTTATTGCGGTTCCTGAATTATGCATGTAACAACACTCTTATATGTACAGTTTACTTTAACCTCGTCTGTAATTATGTAGTAGGCTATGTTTTTACTTGAAGAAGAGATCCGATTTTAGATCTTGAAACGTAGTGCTGTGATATTGATATACGTTATCTATAAACAATGGCACATGTGCGGAAAAAATCACGTTTCTTCGTATAATAATTTAGTTGAAAATTTCGTCATTTCAATAAGGAAAGGATTAATAGTTCGAAAACTAGACAAATGGATGTTGTCAGACAGTGGAATAGCAATGTACTAATAATAGTGTGGTGTTGTTGTACGTAGCTGGAGTAATAATGTCTCGTATTTTGTAGAGTAATCATCGTTTAACGTTATCTTAATACATTCATTCCGCTTTATATTGAAATGGTCTTATCGAAAATCTGATTATATATGAAAGATTCCTCATCAAGCAGACAGAGTTAGCGTTTCTACCGTAAAGAATACTCCACGTCGTCGTTAGGAACGAAGTTGTTTCTACTGAGACGTTCTGCCATTGTTCTTTACTGCTATTTACACGCTTTCCTGTTTTTCTGTGGGTTTTTACTTTGACTTCAGAATTTAACTTAATTATAAGTAGTACTTATTAAAGATATGTGGTAAGCTTTGTTATTTTTTATTGTCATCAGGTATAGTGTTGTCATGTAATTAATAACAAGCCACGGGTACCTATAGATCATAAATTCAACTACATATACTACAGAATAGTTCACAACACAGTACAATACAAAATGAAACTAATTTAATTGAAAACTGTATCACGTAAAATCAGGGCCTCATTGCCTTTTCTTACACTTAACTGTATCTTAATGAAAAAAACTATTGAAAACTGCGCTATAAGAGAAAAGAAAGTTTAAAAATATTTTATCAACCATAAAAGAAGTCTGAAAAAGAAAAAAACATAACCAATCACTCATGCAATATACTATAAATTACAGTAAAAAAAAAAATATATATATATATATATATATATATATATATAATATATATATTTATATATATATTTATATATATATATATATATATATATATATAAATGTAGTTTTTACATGGTATAGGATAAAAACGCATATTATAAATGTTTTGACTTGTACCTAATTAGGTTCTGCCAAGATATCCCTAATGGAAACAGATAATTCACGTTACGGTTAGAAGACATGCTGAGCGCTGCTGACGATACGGTCTCTTGCTGATTGCTGTCTTTTATTGAGCCCGTTCTTTTATATGCAGACTCACCCCGAGCTGAATGTAATTAAACTGCAGATCTTCCTCAACGAATGCGCTATATTTCATTCATTGGCGAATACAAAAATGTTGCAGAAAGACGCAAGCATGCAAATACCTCCTGAAATAAGTTAAATTGGGTAGGCGTTAGATTATTAGAACACTGCCGATATTCGTCTGAACTTCTTACTTGCTTACTCATTTTTCCACCTTATTGACACTATTTATTAGGAAAACTTGTCACCTGATATAAGATAGCACATATTTTACCATTTATATGACACTACTCCCGTATTCACCTTGGATATAGCTTGCTCAAATGATTTTTACGATTTCAAAAAACACATTTTTACCTGAATATCATTTTTTTTTATTGCTTTGTTTACTTCCACACCAGTATTTACAACGTATAGTCTAATATAATGATGTGAACATTGCATTATAACAATTACTCCGTTAGTGTCCTGATATCTGAAATTGATGACATGTTTTATTAAAATTAACTTACAATGTCATTGAGAAGATTTAATGCCTACTGAATGTTAGGTTTTGCATTTTGTTTTATATTGTAATGCAGTATAATGTATTATAAGATTCAAAATTGTCTATATATTTTCTATAGTAAAACTATATATTTGATACATTTCATAGTACATATAGTTTGTACTGCCATGTACAGGCACCCTATTATTTTACGTTATATTTAAATGATTTAATCTTCTCTTAAGAGAAAACTAATGGGATTTAATATTTATATTATAATCCAATATTGCCTTAATTTGAGTCTTGAGTTTACATTTGTTAAATGTGATACCAATTGGAATAGAGTGATCAGAAATTGGTCTTCTTGTTTTCGTTGTGTTCGCTGATCAATTGATATTATAACTTATAAGAGTGTGAGTTTCGCCTCACCTTTTTTCTGGATGAAAAAATTTTATTAGTTTGAAATCTTTTGATGAGACCTGATAATTTTACTATATTACCCATCGGCAAATAAAATTTGGAAAGAATTGAAACCTAAAAATCTAAGCCGAAAGCCAATTTTTACTTTATAAACACACAATCTAGATTTTCTTTAAATCGATAAAAAAATTTTTTTCTAATAATTCTAATCTTTTTAATACTCCCCAATACACACACACACACACACACACACACACACACACACACACACACACACACACACACACACACACACACATAAGAGAAACACAACATGGAAGTACTGACATACCTTGAAGAATAGTATGCATTCCTCTGAGTAATGCTGCTGAGTGTCCGTCTTTTTATATTTGGACTCGAGCGAGCTCCATATAATTAAACTGCAGAAGTCATTCCTCAACATTATCAACTTGACAACTTTATATAACATATCTCCCACTTGACCATTTCTATAAGACTATTCCTGTACTCACCCTGGATAATATTCCCCGTATCTAGTGTTCTAGTAACTTTACTTTATTTTTGAGTTCGAGTTTGTGATTTACAATAACACGAACAAGTCCAGATTATGATGGGATGATAATCTATAAGGTATTTGTTAGTTTAGCTAGTTATGAAAGATTGATGAAACAATAATAAATTTAATTGTTATTCGTCCAAGTGAAGCGATTTATCTTACTAGATATAACCTCCTTTGAGTTTATTATAAAGAAAATTATCAAGTTATAGTAGGGAGTTACAAAAAAATAAGTCTGTCTCTTCAACTTATTTCAACAATGTACAATACTAACATGATACCAACATGTATTTCGTGACCTACATTCATAGTTACTAAATATAATCGTTGTCTTTTAAATGTCCATATTTCACGTAGTTTTACAACCCTCTTATTTAAAACATTTTAACCATTAAAGAGTATTAGTGGTACTGATTACAACAATATTTTTTCGTTCAGTTCAATGTTACAGATGTGTTTTGATCACAAAACATATATTTGCTGTAATAGCTAATACTAATTTAGGTGTAAAAAGAAGCGGGACTGAAAAATCATAACCTAAAACAACCAAAGAAAATCAAGATTTTTACTAGGATATAAGTAAACGGGTTTTATAACTACATAACATAACAAGAGATACAGCTTAAATATAGATAGATCACTGATTGCTCTTTAAGTTCTTTATATAGATACAAATTAATTCTTTTTATTTTAATAGAAAAACATTATTATTATTGGCTAATATTAAATATGTATTATAAATAATAACTTTATTGTTAGATTGATATTTTTATTAACATTGAATTTTAAACTTTTATTTATGTAACAAGTGTAAATTAAAAGATCAAGGAATACAAATGGTTGAAGTAGTCAGTACAAAATCTGCCTGCTGTATGTCTGACAAATTGTGAACAAAGAAAACGTCTCTTGGGGGTGGGTGATTCATTGTTCTGAGGGACTAAACCTGACACTGGCGCTGTTGAGTTGACATTTAAATGTCAGACTGTACAAATGTATTTAGTGCGTCTGTGTGGTTACTCCTTCAACTCAAACTTATTCCAATAAGTAATATTTTATGTAATTTCAGTTTATAAATTTACTATATCCACATTTTATCTTTATTTTATTTTCCAAAAAATCTATGCGTCAAATAAGAAAATAGTTCAAGTTCTGTGTCAACATGTCATTATGAACATTACTGTACAGCAATGTAATCACACAAAAAAGAATAGTTCTCCTTTAAATGGTCAGTAACGTTTCATTTCTATGATAAACTCAACATTCAAAAGTGAATGTAAAAGTTTGATTACGTACATGAAACCATCTATTTTTTTTTTTGAAGTAAATAATAATTAAGGTCATTTGTAAAAATGTATTTTCTGCCATAAATCTTAAATATTTGGTGTAAGAATAAAGATATTATACAATGCTATAGCATTATTTAACATTAGTTGGAATATTTTATTTAGGCTTTTGATCCTCTTCTTAGAATATTTACTTAAATTCGACAGTAACAATACGGGAAAATTTTTAATTTATAGCTATAATTTAATGACAAATTTCTACGGAATTACCGTAAAAAAGTTACCCAGATAAAACGTAACATATAAGTAATATTTAATAAAATATTTTTCAATGAATTTTTTTGAATGACCTAAATATGGTCTGGATAATATACACCTTAAATGTACTTTTTCAAACGGTAAAAGAGAAACCCGTAGTTGTACACGAAAGTGCCTTTAAACATTTCTGGCACGGAGTAATGGGTTCCACCCAACATGCCTTATATCAAAGCCCTGAAATCGTAAAGACAGTACTGGGCCAAGCGAGTGGGAAGGTATGAACAAACTAGTTAATAAAGAAGCCCACTGACAGTTTTAGGCTATTTTTTGCAAAATACGATTTCAGAAACTAACTGCTTTGTATTGAATCGTTCATTGTATCCAAGCAGTTAACAAGCTGCACTACCTATGTTCTGTAATTATATGAACGAAATCCTGCATAATTATAGGTGATGAAATATATATTGCAAAAACTAATATCTTTTTTACAGAATAGTTCCTGTTTACGATTAAGATATTGTTATTATGAAGCAAAATATTTTCCCGTTCATCTTGACCCTGATGTACACAACTGATGTTTTAGTTTAAGAATAGGTTAGGCGCTATAAAATACTTACACCGACTCATAAGAGAAACGTCATGTAAACAAACCAACGTAGGTTTAGAGGAACTTGGGGAACTGACTGATTCCTTTTGTTATACCATAAATAAAGCGGACAAGTCAACCGAGATTGAGAGACGTGATTGATGCCTGTACACTGAACACAGACTGTACCGTGTCATGGCCCACTGCGGATTGACTGTATAATGAACGTGTCTATCTGTCTATCTCCTACAATTCCGACCATGTCACGTATGACTTGCCTCATCTGGCTGTTATGCCCTGGCAAATGTAAGCAGGGTTTAAGGTTAGGCTGTTTTTGGTAATTCTTACTGCTCCTACTATGATAACGAGTATACAGGACAAAACTGCTTTGGATTTTTGTCCTGTAATTGGAAACTTTACTCTTTATTAGTAATTCTATGGAGTTTTATCTTTTCTAGAGCTATATGTAGCTTCAAATTGAGGTTTATCTATTATTCTAAAATATTTCTTAATCGAAGATTAGTCCATCCTTGAATGTTTGGAAAAACTTTGGTTTTGTTTATTGTAAGAAATCTGGAGGTTTAGGAGGGACTTATTTCGGTCAATTATTATTTTCATGGGTCGTGGGCTGCGAAGGGAACAATGAAAAAATTCCTGGAGGTACTAACTATCAGTAAAATATGAAACTTTAATTCTATATAATTGTGTTTGACTAGAAAATTGTTTATGAAATGCATAAGTATAATAACAAAAACCCTTAATACTAAGAAGTAATTATTAAAGGCAACCGATCTTTACTCTGAGGTGTTGGAAGGGTGTAGGGATGGCCGGTATAACGAATTATTTCCCAGTAATGTATCTAAGATAAACACATTAATTAAGTTAGATAATTATTTAACACATTATTTTTGGTTTATCATATTTATAATTGTATCCACATCGAAAATAACTGTTAATTAACAATTTAACTACCTAATTTAATAATGTTATTATATAAATATAGCAGTAATAAATCTGGATCTGATATTGTCGAGTCCACTCAGAGGGTACAGTTAGTTGTCACCTTTAAAGCACATGGTGATTATCTTACTCAGGGGCGTGCCTTCGCGCTACACAACGATGATCGTTTAAGTTTAATTAATAATCCAACAAGTACGATATAAGAATTAGTTATGGGTTAATATGTTTAACCCTCATTTCGATGTCCACAAAACTAATTCAACTAAATAATATATAACTCAGTTTATTCATATATATATATATATATTTCAGTAACAATTTCTAAAGTAAAATATTTAGATTTAAAATCAAAGTTAACAGTATTTATACAGTTTATTTTATAAATTTTCAAATTTGAAAGTTGATAGTTATGTAATACTTAACGTTAAATAAATTTATGCGGATTTTCAAAATTTTGTCACTCTAAGTAAATTTGTAAAGCTTGCCTACAAACTCAACATCTATTAAGTTATCTTTTAAGTGTGTGGACCAAATATTTTAAAGGAATATATTTACTTAACTACTTATATCTGTAAAAGTTTCCGATTCAGAACGTTAAATGTGGGTATGTATTAAAACGAACTCTGGGTCGAGCGGTCTAAGACATTGGACCTCCGATTTGAGCTAGAGATAGAGCACGTTAAAATCTCATCTGTCATTGCAGCACTTTTTATCAGTACAATCGACCCTGTACTGTATCTACAGTCAGTATCTTTTATGTCTTATAAGACCTTCACACAGACCGATGGCCCATAGGGAATGGCTAAATAAGGCTTAAAAGCTGATCAGCATCCCCCTTAAATAACAAAATTCTGGATCAGCCAGCAATATTTTTTCTAAGCCGATTGCTTGTCTAAATATGTTTTTTTTAGTATTTACCTCATTGATAATAACGATTTACTGGTGTAGTAACGATTATTTACGTGTATGATTCTTTAAGTATTTAAATTGTACAAACATGGCCTAGCGATTCCACACACGGTAAATAAATATTCATTTGATCAATTTCACGAAAAAATTTGGGTATGTGTTTAAAAATTCAGCAATGAAAACAGGTAAATCATTCATAATTTACGTTACTTATTTAGATTCCTGGTTTCCTTTATCATGCGCAGACATACTGCCATAGACTTTTTGCTGTTTACAGTTCAGTGTTGAAGTTCTTTATTGTAGGATTTGCAAAACATTACAGACACAAGAGAGATCAGAGTTGGTTAAAATTAAGCCAAGATCCATCAGAAAATGTAACACGCTTACTAGTTCATTAATACTTATTTATAACTTATAGTAGTAATTAGAGAAACTACATAAAATCCCCTTACATTTTCAGTATAAGTCCGCGTATTGACTGAAATTTGAAACCGATATAATAATTAATATATTGTTATTTTAACGGAACTTTACAACACACAAAAATGAATTAATTGTAATGTCCTATCACATAACATTTGAAAAAACTAGTTGTGCCACATATTTGTACACTAACATTTTTATATTGATTATCCAGTCTATAAAACCGTGTTGTCAAAAATACCTATCAAAGCAGTTTACCACGAAAAAAAAAATAACTAAGCAGCACTCTTCATAAATTGTGCTGAACAGCGACAATATATAACATTATTAGTCAGGCAGAACTGTCATGTCACTTGGCATCCATGTGTGACAAATACACGGTCATGTCACTTGGCATCCATGTGTGACAAATAAACGGTCATGTCACTTGGCACCCATGTGTTACAAATAAACGGTTACGTTTACAGCAATATTTTCAGAGTAAACCCTTAGTAAAGTATGTGACATATAATTCTATAGATTTGCCGGAAGTGGTGATTGACATTTAGGATTGGGAATATCGGAATTTAAAAAAATTTAGATAACTTGCAGATGTTAAAAAATGTATAGTGACTAATAAGTATGAATTTAAATTAAATTAGATATATACATAAAGTTTTTGCAAATTACTCATAAGTAACTAACAAATAAATCAAATTTTGGGATTTATTAAATGAATATATTAAAATTACTTTAAAAGAAGTATTCCGGTATACATCTTTAAATTAAGTTTAACATAATTTTTTTAATAAATTTATTTGGAAAGAATTGTTACAGGAATATACAAATTATTAACGCAGCCTAAGGAATTGTGTAGTGCACTGTTTCATGATGAGGAGTATAACTTAATCGAAATAAGTGTATCCTTTTGCTTCAAATACGCCTAATTTAACGACATGCAAGACAAATTTACATGAGTAAAAACCAATCCAAAACGTCCGAATTAAGTGGTCAGAACGACGGCATTTTTAAAAATGTAAATTACCCTTCTCATATAAATGCATATATGGTACATTTATATTCAATTGCGTATTAAGTATTTGGATATGTAGTAAAGCTATCGCTGCTACTGCAGCACCGATGTGCCATAGAATGTAACTGCAACGTATCTAGTAAATATAAAATAGTCATACCGTCCACAAAGAAACTAATTTAGAGGAATTAAAATTATAAGTATGTTTCTTGACTTACTGCTGGCTGACTATTAAGGAGCTTAAAACATAATATAGAAGAATATTCATTAATGGTTTTAAATTTTCAGGTCTCCCATTTCGACCTATAACAAAATTAGTGCAGCTTTCGATCACTTATTTGAGGAAAAAGGTATTGTCACGATTTATAAAAAATGACGTATAGCGTGAAAATCGGTTCTAAGATTCTAAAGTACAATATTTCACAATTTTACGGATTTCGTAATTATTAGCAATAAAGATAGTATAACAAGGCTTTAATATATATGTTCATGCAAAATTTTTAATTTGTTAGTACGTGATGTTCCAAAAAGGATTGTTTATAATTCTCCCGATAACATAATGTATAACAGCCAATTGAGTTCCGAGTTTAAAGTGCTTGTGGACAGCTTGACGTTTGTAGTACTTTTATTGTACTCCTCCTTCGTGTTCCGTTTTGTTCAGTTCAAATTATATAACATTCCCACGCCTCCTAACATGCAGACTGGCGATTCAGGAGTTCCAGCTTGCAGAGCACGTGACGTTTATGTCACTTTTATTGTACTACTCCCTTCTATTCCGTTTGTGCAGTTCAAATTATGTAACATTCAAATGTCTCCTAACGTGCTGACTGACGATTCATGGGTTCCAGTTTGCGGAGCACGTAACGTTTATGCCACTTTTATTGTACTACTCCCTTCTATTCCGTTTGTGCAGTTCAAATTATGTAACATTCACATGGCTCCTAACGTGTTGACTGACGATTCATGGATTCCAGCTTGCATCTAACATTTTCCAGTAACCAAGACTCGCATTTGTTTTAAAAACTCAACTTTTTAGTAATTTTAGTGTTTCAAAGGCAAATTTAATAACTAAGAACTTGTGTATTAAGGCATTTTTCGTTGATCATTATGATAAAAACAATTTGAATAATATAATGTTTCTATCGTTACAACATTAATTGCTCATTCAAAACTATATATCTGCATTGGTTTTATGTGAATTTCCCTTGTTCCTCTTTTAACTTGCAATAGTCCATATAATTCATAAAAAGTGTTTTATATATATATATATATATATATATATATATATATATATATATATGATTACCTGAAATATATCGCGTTTTTTATACGAGCAGTATGTCTAAGTATGGCTATGTATAGGAATAATTTTATTAATTCTGAATATATTTACTAAGCTAGATACATTTTGTAAATATTTTAACTAACAAATAATATTTAATAAAACTTTATTTATGGTGATGTCTTTAGTTAAAATATCCATTTAATATATTAGGTATCTTTATTTTTACAACCCAGGTATAGTGTGTTTTTTTGAACTTCTCTATAGTTGTAACGTGTCTATAGTAAGGTTATCTTCTATAAACCAATTACAACTATTTTTGTTTTAGTATAAGAGCGATCAATGGCATTCTAAACTAATAACCCTATATTTTTAGAATGCACAAGTTCCATTGGAATTCAATAATTAAACTCAGTATAAATTAACAGTAATTTTAATAATAATTTGAAATCAATAATACAGCAACGCCAAGCTATCTTTTTTTATTTTGAATTTATTCTCAATTATTTCATATTTTTAACCCATCAAAAGTTCACAAGTTCAGTCTTAAAATTAACAATCAATCATTCAATAATTGTGCCCTTCAAGTTCTCAGTGCTAATGTTTTCAACACAAACTCAAAATAAAAATCTTCATTAAACTTCAAAATAAAATAATCTTCATTAAATATAAAATTAAACAAATAATAAAAGACTTCTTCTCAAAAGAAAAATCAAACTAATTAAGGTAATATTAATATTTCATATATGAACAAAGACAATGTCCAACCAGTTAAACTCAAATTTGTACCAATTTCAAAGTACTTATTTTCTGTAAATTTCCAATTTACAAATTATTGAATCATACAGAATAATTTGCTTGGCTTTCAATATTAAATTTAGGGAATATTAAATATATATATATATATATATATATATATATATATATATATATATATATATATATAATCTCAGAACATAAAATAAATTTTCTTTTTCAGTAGGCTGTTCCTGATTTAACCAAATTGAACAGGAAAATATCATCAAGTACTTTTCTATTTAAATGTTAAATTCTAACTTTCACAGTACCTCACACATCTGCTGAAGACTTCACCAACTAACAAAAATAACTATTATAGATCAATCAATTTAAACATTAAACTTTAAATTTAGAAAAGAATTTTAATCTCAAACTCAACCTTCCTACCGAAATATCAATACGGCAAGAGTAGGCTATCACTTTACACGGACTTCTCTCTCTGAGCACACAGCAACGAATCCCCTGAAAACGTGGTTGAATCCACCGGAAGGATCTAGAAGTCCCTCCCACCATCTAATCAACCTAACATTGGCCAATCAAATTTGAGCAAACACAATGTCTGAATTGGATGGTACCTATCCAACCCAGACCTGTAACCTATGCTCAATATCTAGATACAAAAGGAAGCTTCTAGCATTCCTCGAACCCGAATCGACAAGAAATTCAGCACTGCCGGAAGGATCACAATCTTACAATTGAATTATTATATTAATTCACAATTCTCTTAATAAAAATATAAAGATTCATATAAATAATTAAATAATATAGGGAGCATCCTATATCCTCCATACCTTCAATGCTAGAAGCAAGGCTTCTAGCAATAATAAGGACAAACTACTAACATCAATTAGCAAGGGGCTTTAGTAATAATAAGGACAAACTACTAACATCAATTAGCAATTAGCATGGCTTCTAGTAATATGAAGACAAACTACTAACATCAAAACTTTATTTATGGTATTGTCTTTAGTTAAAATATCCATTTAATATATTAGGTATCTTTATTTTTACAACCCAGGTATAGTGTGTTTTTTTGAACTTCTCTATAGTTGTAACGTGTCTATAGTAAGGTTACCTTCTATAAACCAATTACAACTATTTTTGTTTTAGTATAAGAGCGATCAATGGCATTCTAAACTAATAACCCTTTATTTTTAGAATGCACAAGTTCCATTGGAATTCAATAATTAAACTCAGTATAAATTAACAGTAATTTTAATAATAATTTGAAATCAATAATACAGCAACGCCAAGCTATCTTTTTTTATTTTGAATTTATTCTCAATTATTTCATATTTTTAATCCATCAAAAGTTCACAAGTTCAGTCTTAAAATTAACAATCAATCATTCAATAATTGTGCCCTTCAAGTTCTCAGTGCTAATGTTTTCAACACAAACTCAAAATAAAAATCTTCATTAAACTTCAAAATAAAATAATCTTCATTAAATATAAAATTAAACAAATAATAAAATACTTCTTCTCAAAAGAAAAATCAAACTAATTAAGGTAATATTAATATTTAATATATGAACAAAGACAATGTCCAACCAGTTAAACTCAAATTTGTACCAATTTCAAAGTACTTATTTTCTGTAAATTTCCAATTTACAAATTATTGAATCATACAGAATAATTTGCTTGGTTTTCAATATTAAATTTAGGGAATATTATATATATATATATATATATATATATATATATATATATATATATATATATATATATAATCTCAGAACATAAAATAAATTTTCTTTTTCAGTAGGCTGTTCCTGATTTAACCAAATTGAACAGGAAAATATCATCAAGTACTTTTCTATTTAAATGTTAAATTCTAACTTTCACAGTACCTCACACATCTGCTGAAGACTTCACCAACTAACAAAAATAACTATTATAGATCAATCAATTTAAACATTAAACTTTAAATTTAGAAAAGAATTTTAATCTCAAACTCAACCTTCCTACCGAAATATCAATACGGCAAGAGTAGGCTATCACTTTACACGGAATTCTCTCTCTGAGCACACAGCAACGAATCCCCTGAAAACGTGGTTGAATCCACCGGAAGGATCTAGAAGTCCCTCCCACCATCTAATCAACCTAACATTGGCCAATCAAATTTGAGCAAACACAATGTCTGAATTGGATGGTACCTATCCAACCCAGACCTGTAACCTATGCTCAATACCTAGATACAAAAGGAAGCTTCTAGCATTCCTCGAACCCGAATCGACAAGAAATTCAGCACTGCCGGAAGGATCACAATCTTACAATTGAATTATTATATTAATTCACAATTCTCTTAATAAAAATATAAAGATTCATATAAATAATTAAATAATATAGGGAGCATCCTATATCCTCCATACCTTCAATGCTAGAAGCAAGGCTTCTAGCAATAATAAGGACAAACTACTAACATCAATTAGCAATTAGCAGGGCTTCTCGTAATAATGAAGACAAACTACTAACATCAATTAGCAAGGGGCTTCTAGTAATAATGAGGGCAAACTACTAACATCAATTAGCAAGGGGCTTTAGACCTCACCTACCTTGTACCAGAAATCACAATTTTTTTTTATACAATATTCACCTTACAAAGTTCAACCTTAAATATCCATTAAACAAGGCAGATCAAAGAATAATTACTTCCTACAATATGTTTACCTACAATTAGCTACAATATCTTTACCTATTTACCTACAATAAAATCAAGTAAAATTCAATTTAAGCTCAGAATATGCAAATTAGTACACCATCAATTAAGGTTGCAGTTTAAAACACTAAGTTAATTCTCTAAACATTCTTCAATTTAAAACCATAATTTATTCTGTTAATTTAATTACACTACATCAAAAAAATCAATATTTTAGAATGACTATAATCTTAACACCTAACAGATTCAGCTATATATAAATCAAATATTTACATTTAATCTTTGGTTAAGTCCAATACTGATGAACATATATTTACAAATAAATTTTAAAATGTAAACAAACAAGAATTATTAATGAATGTCTATACTATGTTTCTTAACATCAATTAGAGTACTAAAATATTATTTATTGTTTCAAATCTTTGAATTCTAAAATCTTAATTCTCCTAGTTTGTTTCATACATTAATAGCACATAAGGTATAATAATTTTTTTGAATTTATTATCATTAAATCAAAGTTTAAAAGATCTTTAGAATTAATTATTTAATTATTACATGTTTACTTTAACAATCAATAAAGATTACTCAGTACATAAACAATTGATTAATTATGAAATAGAATTTAAGCAAATACAAAGATTCATAATATTTTTTACATAATTCATTAATTTAAATGTAAAGTAAGTAATATAAAACTAACTATTTCGAAGAATTCAGATGTGGAATGTTTGTAGATAATAGGGTGGCTCGAAAAAAAAAACCTTTTTTGGAGTAATCAAATTCTAATAGCGCAAAAATCTTGCGCATAGACGTCATTATTAAGGAAAAAATATAAAATAAAATCATTTTCAAAATTTGAAATCGCGCAGAGGGCTTAAAGTTACGAAAAAAATAAAAATTTTGGCAATTTTCGAAATCGCAAAAAACTAATTTTTTATTTTTTTTTGTTTTAATAGTTAAAAGGGGTCTTATAGAATAGCCTCAATGAATATAAATAAAATTTAGACTAATTCCCGTTAAACCGAAATCGCGCAAAATGCCTATAGATGCGGGGGTTTTCGTAAAAAATCGATCTTCCATGATTATGATATTTTTTGTGATTTTCAATATTTAACGTGTGTTTACATAACATATTATATTTAGGTTTGTATTAAGACACTTGCAAGTGATAATCAAATAAATTTATTAGCCAATCACATCATATTACATCATATTATACATTATGCATGTTATTGTGATAGGCAAAAGGTTATTTAGATGGAAACGCCTTTGAATTGTGACTTGAAATCAAATGTGAGCATCAACGGTCTTGATTTTAAGGTAGCTCTAATACATCCATCTCGATCTTCTTGCCCGCACACTTTTTCTGCTGATTCTGTAACCAGTTTTACACACCTCTCAACTGCCTGGGTGTGGCATGGGAACTTGAGGTAGTTAAACTCCGGTAAGGCCTTTTCTTTCAATAAAGAAGCAATATGTTCAGTTGACATCTTAGACAGAAGTGGCGGTGGTGTTAACTTACAGGTAGACCAATCAATTAGTTCAGTATAGTTGTTGCACTAAAATTGAATGAAGGTATGATGAAGTCTCTAACGACGAATCCTTCGGCTAATGGCTCATTTCTGGATTTTAGGATCCTCCTGTATCCGAGTTCTCTAATGTTTGGGTTCTTATCCATTATCATAGCCAACATGATATTTTCAGGGTGACAGAAGAATGCGTTCCTTTGAATCACTGGATCAATGATATTCTTGATACTTTCTGGCAGATATCTGGTTGATTTGACTACCTTCAAAATATGCTTCGGTCCATCTTTCACAGTCCAGTTTTTCTTTATATCAAACCACACAGGCGCATATGTCTTCACTATGTAATTTGCAAGAGTCTGTAACTCAATTGTTGGACTAGTTTGGGAGACGTACAATCTTAAAACCCGGTTAGCACAGGTAAGCCAACGAGAGTGACTGATGGGTCCAGGATCCTTAGCAGCCAAGTCTGGATTACAGATTCCTGTGTTGACTGCTCTTACAATGTCTAAGAGGTACTGCTGATCTTTACTCAGATTGGATTTAGTAATATCAATTACTTCTGATTGTATCGGCTCAAAATCTACAACAGGAAGTTTCTCACAGCCAGGGAGTTGTTTTCCGATTGGACCACTGAATGAAGCTGGCCCTGTTGTAGTTCCATCCAAGTGTTCAAATAAATGCCTATATGGCAACTCATTAAAATGTAGCAAACATATAAACCATTGCAACGAACGGCGACATTTAAGTTCTATTTTGTGTATAACACCATTTCTCCATCCAGTGTTTGTGGCTGTTCCATCACATCCGACGGCCTCCATTGTACTCATATCAAATCCCTTACTTTCTAAGTGTTCCCAAATACTGTCTGCAATTCCATTCCCGGTCCCGTTTTTTGGTGTTACATGGCCAATGTATTTACCACCAGGCTCACTTATCACACTGACATGTTCCTCTTTTATAGTCCTCCGGTACATTTTCGATCCAATCTTCTCCTGAGTTATAGTTTTGTCTTTTCTTCCCTCAAAATAGATTGCGTTTACTTCTTTCATCTGGTTGTCTTCTTCCGTAATTACTTTTCGAATATTCTCTTTCTCTCTTCTTATTTTATTTCTGTCTATTACTTTTGCCATGTATCATCACATATTCCCAAATCGTGCAAGACACCAGTAGCTATTGCTGCGGTGGCTCTGTCCGACACCCCGAACCTGTCACTCATCAAGGATGTTGTTGTCAACGTTGAACGCATTTGTGTAGACGAAGAAGGCAACTAAACCCCTACATCACACTCAACATCTGGTAAATTTTTCTTAATTTTCTTTTTTTCATTACTGCAACCACTTATAGCACCTTTGCTTGTACTGGGAGTACTAGGCTCAAAATTAGTTTGAAATTCTTGAGACAACAATTGTGCTCTTCTCTCTTTCTTAATTTAGTTGTTTCTTGTACATCTAAACTACTAATAGCCATAATTCTGGTTGTTCTTTGATCATACATAAATTTCAACTCAATGTCTGGAATTCTTCTAGTTTTATCACATTTACAGGCTACACTCAAAGGACAGTTGCCCTTACAGATGACAGTACCACATGTGCAATTCAAAGTTATTTTGCATTTACACGCAGTAATATCAAAAAGTTTGCTTTTTGCATTCTGTATGAAAGCCTCAATTTTTTTCTTGTAAAAATCTTTTTCACAGTCTCGGTTATAAGATTTTTTTAATGTAATATAAAAGTTGTAATATGATTGGATCAATTGGACCACACGAGTGTGTGTGACTGTTGGAATTGTGGCCTTGTTGTAAATTCCAACTACTTGAGTAGCTACACAATCGGCAATTGCTAAAAATCCTAATTCTTTCTTATTATTAGGGCTAAATAACAAAGAACGTTTATACTTCTCATCCAAGCAACAGAGCAGGATGTCCTCGTATGTTGGCAGTGACAATCCACTTAGTTCTTTGGGCACACCGATGATAGGGCACGCAATAGTCTGTCTTGTGACACGGGGAGCGTTTGGACATGCCATTTCAAAATTACAACATATAAAAACAATTTATCACAATGTTCATCACATCAATGTTTGATTGCACTAACAACGTAAACACTAGCAGTAACGCGGATGATTTGCAACTGACCGCCCGCGTGTCCCGTAGCCTGGGCGAGTCTATCCGTCCAAGCGGAAGGGGAGTATGTTTTGAGGAGAGCTAACTAGTACCTTACTTTCGGCCTTTTGCGCGAATACAGTTTAGGATTATCTGTTCGGAAAGTATGTTTTCCTTGTTGGGAGAACAATTTTGAATGGTTTTCAGTCTATTAAAATATTAACTTACTAATTTTTAGATTGAGGCATATATTTAAAAATCGTTAAAAATCATGAAAGATCGTTTTTTTACAAAAACCACTCAACTTCAGGCCTTTTGCGCGGTTTCAGTTTAAAATGAATGAGTCTAAATTTTATTTATATTTATTAAGGCCAATCTTTAAACCCTTTTTTAACTATTAGACCCCAAAAAAATTAAAATTTGAATTTTTGCGTGTTTTCGAAAATTGCCAAAATTTTTATTTTTTTCGTAACTTTAAGCCCTCTGCGCGATTTCAAATTTTGAAAATGATTTTATTTTATATGTTTTCCTTAAGGGGGTTCGGTAGGCCCTATCCTTACAATGCTATATTCCTATATTTTATGTAACTTCTTCTCAGGAACAACTGGTTCGATTACAGTAAAATTTTTATGTGTTATTTTTTAGGTCCTTATCATGAAATAGAGCGCAAAAAATTTTGGTTTTTAAGAAAATTTCATTAAAAAAGAATTTTTTTTAAATACATGTTTTTTTTTGAAAAAATTTTATGTTATTTATTTTTTTGCGTAATTATTAAAGATTTTTTTTACAATGTTACGCGCTTAAAATGTGTATATTGGTGGCATGTACAAGTGGTTTTTTTTTCATAATGATCCATCTAATACTTCCTGAGATAAAGGTACATAAGTAAGAAAAAAATTAAATTCCGGGAAATCAACGTTAAAGTTAAAATATACATTTGGTCTTACTTGGTAATATGTAACTGAAGTTAATGGCATCCTGCTCCATAACTGGGATCATCAGGATCCTCCAAATCTTCCCATTCATCTTCCAACTTCCTTTTAGCACTTTCACGGGATTGTCTGCTTCTTTTTGCAACTTCCGAGATCATGCGCTGAGCCTTTTTTAGCCGAGATATATCTTTATTTTTCATAGCATCACAAAAATTCTGCCCAACAATCAATCCCAGTTTCTTAAATACCACACACCTTGCTATGTTTCCTTTATTAAAAGTATTGATGGCATCATATACACCTAAGTGAAGTGTGTGAATGCTTACAAACACGGTTTTCGGTAGGCGAGTCCAAATTATTTGGTTCACAGACTCATTGGGATTCTGTGATTTACCATGTAAGCACTTTTTTAGAAGGTCAGGAGCACTAAGATCTTTGAAAATAGGTTTGAGCCTCTCCATTATGGCAAGTGGTAGGTGAAAATGTTTTTCATGATCATATTTTTCATTTTGGACCAATGATTTTTGATATTTACACCAACTATCACTTCCTTTCGGGCAAAGTCCATGTTGAGGATTAGAGTTACTTGATAGTAAATGGTAGTATTCTGCCCATATAGCTTGCTTCATGTCATTCAAATTACCTATATTTCTGCGTATGGCTAATCCGTAGTATTTCTGAATTGATAATATAGCAGCATCTGTTAGTCGGTTGCGACCGCCTAAGGTTTTTCCATCAATTTGTTTTGCCTTACCTTCTTTTAGTTTTAATGTCCTTAGGCGTGTGCCCATACGCTTTTGGACATGTCCAATGCACTCTAATTTTGTAACTGGACAGTCATTACCATAAGGCATGCTTTCTAATACGCTAGCAAACCCTTTAGAGTCGCCGTCTCCAAGATATTCAATATAGCGAACATCATAAGTTGGAACGGACCGTTGAAATATTTTACAGGCTCCTACCACTTCCATACCCCCACTTACTCCTTGGTAATTAGCACTGCAATTATCATCATGATGGCCAGTAAACTTGCCTCTACAACGACAGTACTTAGACAGTATGACGGCATCTACAACTTTACCAGTATCAACACTTGTAGCAGTTACAACGCCATTTTGAGATGTATGTCCACGCTTTTGCCAAGTGCCGTCGATGGCAACACACAAATCCCTATTTCCATCATTTATTTTCACTGCTTCTTCTACAGCCTCTTTCATAAATGAAAAACATATATCCTCAGCTGTAGACCCTAGAACTCTAATGTATTCACTAAACTTTGTAGGAGGTTTAGGCAAGTTTAGCACGCCGCAAAGAGTTTCACAAGCGACCTGGCCCCTTCCAATAGTACGCATACCGTACACTAACCTAAAATTTAGGTCATACATTTTATTGTGTGATGGGTTATCAGGTAAAGTACAGCAATTTTCATATGAAGCTAATGTCTTTGTACTACAACCTGAACATGTAAAATCACCTGAAAAGAAAAGTCCAACACGCCTACCGACTTTGAAATCAATTGCTTCATGGCAATGTTTACAAACTGCTATATTAGAAATTATTTTCAACAAACTATTCAAATCAACTATTTCATAGGCTAGACTAGGCTCACCATCAACAATAGATTGGTAGTTATTGGAAATATTTCCTAGTTTTGCTTTTGAAGCACTAACTGGTTCATCTAGACTAGTCATATCTTTCAAAACATCAGCATTAGGACTATGCCTAATTTCAGTTTCTACTGTCTTCTTACAAAATACTCGTTTCCTTTTCTTGAAAACACTAGTACTCCTAGACATTTTGAATAATATATTCTTCTAAAACACTAGACACAACACTTTAGAAAAATAATTGTAATGTGTATTTACTTTTGAGTTTTCACAATAAAGAATAAACTCATGAATGTAAACAAACAATGTTTTCTTACTTCTCTTGTCTGCTGTTTATTGGCACAATACTTCAGCTTAGCCAACCATTGAAAGAAAAACAACTGTTTCTGGATGCTAGTTATTATAACAAATAAATAATAGTATTATCGTTACCATAGATACAATTCTGGTAAAAATTGCAGCTGTGCAGACAATATGTTGTATATTTTTTTTCAATACTTCCCATCCTCAGAATTAAATAATTTTTATGTCAAAATGTTCAGAAAACAACACAGAAAAATAAATTGAAATAAAAAAAAATGTATAATTTTTTAATTTTTAACCTACCGAACCCCCTTAATAATGACGTCTATGCGCAAGTTTTTTGCGCTATTAGAATTTGATTACTCCAAAAAAGGGTTTTTCGAGCCACACTAGTAGATAACGGCCGAGATTATTGATTGCAGAGCAGCTAATAATCTTATCTTGGTCCTTTGTTTGCGAGCCTCGGTGATATAGGCAGTCTCTTCCGAAGTAGGTTGTATTGCGGTTCCTGGGCCAGCTCGGACATCTCCTTCACCTGGTCCACACTCAACAACTTTCGTTCCCTGGCATTGCATTTGTCTCGTTCTCAGCCATTGCTCCAATATGTAACATTTATTTAGAACCCTTTAAAAATATATCTGTAAACGTTAAATTATTAAACGTCCCTTTTTATTCACTCAGTACAATTCTTTGTATACCCCCAAAACGTTTAACTTATTTCAAAGTAAAATTCATTTCATCAGTGAACAACTTCATCAATCCACAGCACAAATTTTTACCATAAGGAGCTTTCTACAAGATCATCTCTTCTCATCTTTAACTGTGCAGTGCAGTGCTGTTAAAATAATGTCCTTTCTTTAAAAATTTTGGTAATAATTGTGGTGCAAATTAATACAAGTTAAATTCTTTTTATTTTAATTTTATTCAGTGCTAGTTACTTGTTTAATTATTATGGATAACCAATCCAGGTAACAATTTTATATATAAGTTGTATCCTTTTTCACTAATTATTCTAATCTTAATTTAGTGCTTATAATGAGGTAATATGATGTTGTTTTTTCTCACTTTCACTGTGTAAACATTTACTCAGGGTTGTTGGAACATTTCATGTTATAGACCACAACCTGGGATTTTCACAACAAGTACAGATTATTTCTCCATCCAAATTTGTTATTACAATAGGAAGGGTAGGATTCACATTCACCAAATATATATAGTGTGGCTGTATGCGTGAAGTAAACACATGTCTCATTGTACTTTCACTCATATGGTAACATGTATGCAGATTTCATAAAACATTAGTAATATCTATATCTAATTGGTTTGTTTATAAAATCTCACATTATTACATACTCATTAATCGTACAAGTCTCACGTATTAAACACTCACAGTCCATGTCCTACCCTAACCACACACATCTCATTGTAATTTCACTAATATGGGTAACATGTATGTAGATTTCATAAAACATTAGTAATATCTATAACTAATTGGTTTGTTTATAAAATATTACATTATTACATACTCATTAATCGTACAAGTTTCATGTATTAAACACTCACAGTCCATGTCCTACCCTGAAATTTACACCATACACCTTCTACACCTATATTCATTTTACCATCATTGTTTTACCAGCTTCATGTTCATGCTGTGAACTCGCTTATATATATTTGCATCTCTCAGATCTTGCACCACAAAACTTACATCTGAAATTACTGCAATAATTTTGTAGAGTCCTTCGTAAATGGCATCCAACTTCTTTCTCTGAAAATTAACTTTACAATACACAATATCACCCTTCTTAAATCTAACATTGTTACCATATTTACTTAGTTTCTGATTTTTCAAACATTGTTGTTTGACATTTTTGACTGCACTGATTAATTTATTTTTATTCTTTCCCCTTAATTCATTATCTATTAAGTCCTTCAGATTCCACCTCAAACTTAAACTATTATTTGGTTTATAATTAAACAACAGTTCAATCGGGGTTGATTTCACACTTTCATTGAATGTGCAATTTAGTACCAACTGAATTTTTCCCACATCTTTAGCCCATCCTCTTTTATTTTCAGAAAAATAACCAATTAAAACTTGATTTTAACTTCGTAGGTAGACACTCCCCTTTTAATTAAAAATAATTTGTATTCTTCAGCAGTTAATCAAGTTGCGTTGTCATCTACTATACATCCAGGTAATGAGTAATTATTAAGTAATACTATTTTCTAAGGCTCTTATCACATTACCTGATGTTATTTCCCGCAGTGGAAGGCACCAAGTGAATTTATTCATATCTTCTACAATAATCATTATATATTGATATTTCTCTAAGATGTTCCACATTTGCTACTCCCTCTAATTTAATAAGTTGTCTTAATCTTTTGCTTTACTCTACTACCACAGACCGGTTTAGGATAAACACCCCTAAGTTTAATTTCAAACAACAGTTTTTCTTTACTAAGTAGGTCCACTTTCAGCGACATCATTCGCTAATTAAAGTTCAGTATCTTTCACAAAGTCACTTTATATTACTGTTTATTCCTAACAGAATTATGTTTTATTAAAAATAATTTATCAATTAATTTAATCTCTTCCTTAAAAGTTCACACAAATACCAATCACTGTTCTAAACTGCTTCACGTCAATCGCTCAATTATACCTAGCAGAGTTGCGCAATCATGTAACGTGTCTATAGTAAGGTTATCTTCTATAAACCAATTACAACTATTTTTGTTTTAGTATAAGAGGTATCAATGGCATTCTAAACTAATAACCCTTTATTTTTAGAATGCACAAGTTCCAATGGAATTCAATAATTAAACTCAGTATAAATTAACAGTAATTTTAATAAAAATTTGAAATCAATAATACAGCAACGCCAAGCTATCTTTTTTTTCTTAGAATTTATTCTCAATTATTTCATATTTTTAACCCATCAAAAGTTCACAAGTCCAGTCTTAAAATTAACAATCAATCATTCAATAATTGTGCCCTTCAAGTTCTCAGCGCTAATGTTTTCAACACAAACTCAAAATAAAAATCTTCATTAAACTTCAAAATAAAATAATCTTCATTAAATAAAAAATTAAACAAATAATAAAATAAGACTTCTTCTCAAAAGAAAAATCAAACTAATTAAGGTAATATTAATATTTAATATATGAACAAAGACAATGTCCAACCAGTTAAACTCAAATTTGTACCAATTTCAAAGTACTTATTTTCTGTAAATTTCTAATTTACAAATTATTGAATCATACAGAATAATTTGCTTGGCTTTCAATATTAAATTTAGGGAATATTAAATATATATATATATATATATATATATATATATATATATATATATATATATATATATATATATATATATATATATATATATATATATATTCTCAGAACTTAAAATAAATTTTCTTTTTCAGTAGGCTGTTCCTGATTTAACCAAATTGAACAGGAAAATATCATCAAGTAATTTTCTATTTAAATGTTAAATTCTAACTTTCACAGTTCCTCACACATCTGCTGAAGACTTCACCAAATAACAAAAATAACTATTATAGATCAATCAATTTAAACATTAAACTTTAAATTTAGAAAAGAATTTTAATCTCAAACTCAACCTTCCTACCGAAATATCAATACGGCAAGAGTAGGCTATCACTTTACACGTATTTCTCTCTCTGAGCACACAGCAAAGAATCCCCTGAAAACGTGGTTGAATCCACCGGAAGGATCTAGAAGTCCCTCCCACCATCTAATCAACCTAACATTGGCCAATCAAATTTGAGCAAACACAATGTCTGAATTGGATGGTACCTATCCAACCCAGACCTGTAACCTATGCTCAATATCTAGATACAAAAGGAAGCTTCTAGCATTCCTCGAACCCGAATCGACAAGAAATTCAGCACTGCCGGAAGGATCACAATCTTACAATTGAATTATTATATTAATTCACAATTCTCTTAATAAAAATATAAAGATTCCTATAAATAATTAAATAATATAGGAAGCATCTTATATCCTTCATACCTTCAATGCTAGAAGCAAGGCTTCTAGCAATAATAAGGACAAACTACTAACATCAATTAGCAAGGGGCTTTAGTAATAATGAGGACAAACTACTAACATCAATTAGCAATTAGCAGGGCTTCTCGTAATAATGAAGACAAACTACTAATATCAATTAGCAAGGGGCTTCTAGTAATAATGAGGGCAAACTACTAACATCAATTAGCAAGAGGCTTTAGACCTCACCTACCTTGTACCAGAAATCACAATTTTTTTTATACAATATTCGCCTTACAAAGTTCAACCTTAAATATCCATTAAACAAAGCAGATCAGAGAATAATTACTTCCTACAATATGTTTACCTACAATTAGCTACAATATCTTTACCTATTTACCTACAATAAAATCAAGTAAAATTCAATTTAAGCTCAGAATATGCAAATTAGTACATCATCAATTAAGGTTGCAGTTTAAAACACTAAGTTAATTCTCTAAACATTCTTCAATTGAAAACCATAATTTATTCTGTTAATTTAATTACACTACATCAAAAAAATCAATATTTTAGAATGAATATAATCTTAACACCTAACAGATTCAGCTATATATAAATCAAATATTTACATTTAATCTTTGGTTAGGTCCAATACTGATGAACATATATTTACAAACAAATTTTAAAATGTAAACAAACAAGAATTATTAATGAATGTTAAATATCTATACTATGTTTCTTAACATCAATTAGAGTACTAAAATATTATTTATTGTTACAAATCTTTGAATTCTAAAATCTTAATTTTCCTAGTTTGTTTCATACATTAAAAGCACATAAAGTATAATAAACTGTTTTGAATTTATTATCATTAAATCAAAGTTTAAAAGATCTTTAGAATTAATTATTTAATTATTACAAGTTTACTTTAACAATCAATAAAGATTACTCAGTACATAAACAATTGATTAATTATGAAATAGAATTTAAGCAAATACAAAGATTCATAATATTTTTTACATAATTCATTAATTTAAATGTAAAGTAAGTAATATAAAACTAACTATTTCGAAGAATTCAGATGTGGAAAGTTTGTAGATAACGGCCGAGATTATTGATTGCAGAGCAGCTAATAATCTTATCTTGGTCCTTTGTTTGCGAGCCTCGGTGATATAGGCAGTCTCTTCCGAAGTAGGTTGTATTGCGGTTACTGGGCCAGCTCGGACATCTCCTTCACCTGGTCCACACTCAACAACTTTCGTTCCCTGGCATTGCATTTGTCTCGTTCTCAGCCATTGCTCCAATATGTAACATTTATTTAGAACCCTTTAAAAATATATCTGTAAACGTTAAATTATTAAACGTCCCTTTTTATTCACTCAGTACAATTCTTTGTATACCCCCAAAACGTTTAACTTATTTCAGAGTAAAATTCATTTCATCAGTGAACAACTTCATCAATCCACAGCACAAATTTTTACCATAAGGAGCTTTCTACAAGATCATCTCTTCTCATCTTTAACTGTGCAGTGCAGTGCTGTTAAAATAATGTTCTTTCTTTAAAAATTTTGGTAATAATTGTGGTGCAAATTAATACAAGTTAAATTCTTTTTATTTTAATTTTATTCAGTGCTAGTTAGTTGTTTAATTATTATGGATAACCAATCCAGGTAACAATTGTATATATAAGTTGTATCCTTTTTCACTAATTATTTTAATCTTAATTTAGTGCTTATAATGAGGTAATATGATGTTGTTTTTTTCTCACTTTCACTGTGTAAACATTTACTCAGGGTTGTTGGAACATTTCATGTTATAGACCACAACCTGGGATTTTCACAACAAATACAGATTATTTCTCCATCCAAATTTGTTATTACAATAGGAAGGGTAGGATTCACATTCACCAAATATATATAGTGTGGCTGTATGCGTGAAGTAAACACATGTCTCATTGTACTTTCACTCATATGGTAACATGTATGCAGATTTCATAAAACATTAGTAATATCTATAACTAATTGGTTTGTTTATAAAATCTCACATTATTACATACTCATTAATCGTACAAGTCTCACGTATTAAACACTCACAGTCCATGTCCTACCCTAACCACACACATCTCATTGTAATTTCACTAATATGGGTAACATGTATGTAGATTTCATAAAACATTAGTAATATCTATAACTAATTGGTTTGTTTATAAAATATTACATTATTACATACTCATTAATCGTACAAGTTTCATGTATTAAACACTCACAGTCCATGTCCTACCCTGAAATTTACACCATACACCTTCTACACCTATATTCATTTTACCATCATTGTTTTACCAGCTTCATGTTCATGCTGTGAACTCGCTTATATATATATTTGCATCTCTCAGATCTTGCACCACAAAACTTACATCTGAAATTACTGCAATAATTTTGTAGAGTCCTTCGTAAATGGCATCCAACTTCTTTCTCTGAAAATTAACTTTACAATACACAATATCACCCTTCTTAAATCTAACATTGTTACCATATTTACTTAGTTTCTGATTTTTCAAACATTGTTGTTTGACATTTTTGACTGCACTGATTAATTTATTTTTATTCTTTCCCCTTAATTCATTATCTATTAAGTCCTTCAGATTCCACCTCAAACTTAAACTATTATTTGATTTATAATTAAACAACAGTTCAAACGGGGTTGATTTCACGCTTTCATTGAATGTGCAATTTAGTACCAACTGAATTTTTCCCAAATCTTTAGCCCATCCTCTTTTATTTTCAGAATGATAACCAATTAAAACTTGATTTTTAACTTCGTAGGTAGACACTCCCCTTTTAATTAAAAATAATTTGTATTCTTCAGCGGTTAATCAAGTTGCGTTGTCATCCACTATAAATTCAGGTAATGAGTAATTATTAAGTAATACTATTTTCTAAGGCTCTTATCACATTACCTGATGTTATTTCCCGCAGTGGAAGGCACCAAGTGAATTTATTCATATCTTCTACAATAATCATTATATATTGATATTTCTCTAAGATGTTCCACATTTGCTACTCCCTCTAATTTAATAAGTTGTCTTAATCTTTTGCTTTACTCTACTACCACAGACCGGTTTAGGATAAACACCCCTAAGTTTAATTTCAAACAACAGTTTTTCTTTACTAAGTAGGTCCACTTTCAGCGACATCGTTCGCTAATTAAAGTTCAGTATCTTTCACAAATTCACTTTATATTACTGTTTATTCCTAATAGAATTATTTTTTATTAAAAATAATTTGTCAATTAATTTAATCTCTTCCTTAAAAGTTCACACAAATACCAATCACTGTTCTAAACTGCTTCACGTCAATCGCTCAATTATACCTAGCAGAGTTGCGCAATTATGTAACATGTCTATAGTAAGGTTATCTTCTATAAACCAATTACAACTATTTTTGTTTTAGTATAAGAGCGATCAATGGCATTCTAAACTAATAACCCTTTATTTTTAGAATGCACAAGTTCCAATGGAATTCAATAATTAAACTCAGTATAAATTAACAGTAATTTTAATAAAAATTTGAAATCAATAATACAGCAACGCCAAGCTATCTTTTTTTTCTTAGAATTTATTCTCAATTATTTCATATTTTTAACCTATCAAAAGTTCACAAGTCCAGTCTTAAAATTAACAATCAATCATTCAATAATTGTGCCCTTCAAGTTCTCAGCGCTAATGTTTTCAACACAAACTCAAAATAAAAATCTTCATTAAACTTCAAAATAAAATAATCTTCATTAAATAAAAAATTAAACAAATAATAAAATAAGACTTCTTCTCAAAAGAAAAATCAAACTAATTAAGGTCATATTAATATTTAATATATGAACAAAGACAATGTCCAACCAGTTAAACTCAAATTTGTACCAATTTCAAAGTACTTATCTTTATATATATATATTTCTTGTGTGCGTGTGTATGGTCTTAAACTCCTCCTAAACGGGTGGACCGATTTTAATGAAACTTTTTGTGTGTCTTCTGTTGGATCCGAGAATGGTTTAGATTCATAATTCGGTCCAATTTTAATAGTTTATTTCATTCATTTTTTAATAATAAATTGTTGTTGATGGTGGAGTGTTTTACATTGGATCCGCCAGACTGCGCCACGACACGTAATACAAAGTGAACTGTTACTTAACACTGTGAATATTTTCAGCTGAAGTTCATCCAAGAGGCAGAAACATTTGTTCACATTTAAAATTTAGAAAGTTCATTTACATTTGTAAAGTGCTTGATCAGTAGTGTAATGCAGATTGCAAAGATGTTTCACCAATTGTTCTACGTAAACATTATAATATTACAACACAGCCATGTTTTTCTATTTCAATTCCAGGTTTTCCCTACAGTTTGTGCTGCTATCAAATTTGTGCGTTGTTTTGTAACATTCTGTAATTATTGTGTGAGTGCTAATTGTTATAATACATTAATAGAGATTGAAGATGTTTGAAGTGCATAAAAAACTATAGTTATTTATTAAAGTTATTGAACTCATTTTGCAAATTTATTGAAGTGAGTATATTGGTCGCATACCTCAAATAACCTAAGTAGCATACAAATCAAAAGGTTGTGTTTCTATGTGTGAATATTGTTAACAGTTTAGATAATCAAGTTTTAAACTAATTGGATTTAAAATAATTTGTTGTAATTTACATTTTTTAATCTGCAGTCAGAATTGGTCACATAAGTTCAAATTAAGTAGCATACAAATCACATGTGTGAATTGGTTTTAAATTAAATTCTGTTGGCCAGTTCCGATATTATACTGTAATTTTGAATTACTAATTTTATAACAAGTATATTTTTTAAATTCACAACTTAATTTATCGTAATGCTATTGAATGTACAATATTTTTTGTTAATCCTTCAGGAGTGTACATAAACAAATTAGATGATTTTCCGTTAAGGCTGAAGTTTAATAAGTGGCCTCCATCACAATCGAATTATTGATATTTCTGAATAGCCTATCCAAACTACTGAATTTCATTATGGTTATTTATTCGGCAAATTTAATTAAATTTTTAATTATAAATTGTTGTTGATGTTGGAGTGATTTATATTGGATCCGACAGACTGCGCTACGACACGTAATACAAAGTGAACTGATACTTAACAGATGTGAATATTTTCAGCTAAAGTTCACCAAACAGGCAGAAACATTTGTTTACATTTAGATTACATTATTATAAAGTGCTTGATCAGTAGTCTAACGCAGATTGCAAAGTTAAATTTTCACCAATTAATTGTTCTATGTAAACATCATAATATTACAACACAGCCATACGTTTAATCAATAATAGTCTTGAAAGCATAGAGTAAGCATGAACATATAAAAATAACACCACTTCTTATTTCAATATATTCTGTACTCACTTTGGAGGATAGAGATTATCCAGATATAAAATTGGAAGTTTTATCTTTTACCTGAAATTGACAGTTTGTGCTGCTATCAATGTGTGTGTGTTGTTTTGTAAGGTTCATGTTTCAAAAGTAAATACGGCAAATAACATTAAAATAAAAAGTGTACTACGTGGCCGCGTTATAAGTTTATAAAAGCCAACAGGCAAAAAGAAGAAAATAAAAAAGTAAAACATTGTGTAATTATTGTGTGAATGCTAAACTTGTAATAGTACATTAATAGAGATTATTGGTCGCATTATCTCAAATAACCTAAGTAGCATACAAATCAAAAGGTTATGTTTCTATGTGTGAATATTGTTAACATTTTAGATAATCAAGTTTTAAACTAATTGGATTTAAAATAATTTGTTGTAATTTACATTTTTTAATCTGCAGTCAGAATTGGTCACATAAGTTCAAATTAAGTAGCATACAAATCACATGTGTGAATAACTACTTATTGTTAATAGTGTAGGAATTGGTTTTAAATTAAATTCTGTTGGCCAGTTCCGATATTATACTGTAATTTTGAATTACTAATTTTATAACAAGTATATTTTTTAAATTCACAACTTAATTTATCGTAATGCTATTGAATGTACAATACTTTTTGTTAATCCTTCAGGAGTGTACATAAACAAATTAGATGGTTTTCCGTTAAGGCTGAAGTTTAATAAGTGGCCTCCATCACAATCGAATTATTGATATTTCTGAATAGCCTATCCAAACTACTGAATTTCATTATGGTTATTTATTCGGCAAATTTAATTAAATTTTTATTTATAAATTGTTGTTGATGTTGGAGTGTTTTATATTGGATCCGACAGACTGCGCTACGACACGTAATACAAAGTGAACTGATACTTAACAGATGTGAATATTTTCAGCTAAAGTTCACCAAACAGGCAGAAACATTTGTTTACATTTAGATTACATTATTATAAAGTGCTTGATCAGTAGTCTAACGCAGATTGCAAAGTTAAATTTTCACCAATTAATTGTTCTATGTAAACATTATAATATTACAACACAGCCATACGTTTAATCAATAATAGTCTTGAAAGCATAGAGTAAGCATGAACATATAAAAATAACACCACTTCTTATTTCAATATATTCTGTACTCACTTTGGAGGATAGTGATTATCCAGATATAAAATTGGAGGTTTTATCTTTTACCTGAAATTGACAGTTTGTGCTGCTATCATTGTGTGTGTGTTGTTTTGTAAGGTTCATGTTTCAAAAGTAAATACGGCAAATAACATTAAAATATAATAGAATGAAGTTATAAAAAGTGTACTACGTGGCCGCGTTATAAGTTTATAAAAGCCAACAGGCAAAAAGAAAAAAAAAAGTAAAACATTGTGTAATTATTGTGTGAATGCTAAAATTGTAATAGTACATTAATAGAGATTATTGGTCGCATTATCTCAAATAACCTAAGTAGCATACAAATCAAAAGGTTGTGTTTCTATGTGTGAATAACTATTGTTAACATTTTAGATAATTAAGTTTTAAACTAATGGACAGATTTAAAATAATTTGTTGTAATTTACATTTTCCATCTGCAGTCAAAATTGGTCAGATAAGTTCAAATTAAGTAGCATCCAAATCACATGATTTGTGAATAACTATTGTTAATAGTGTAGGAATTGGTTTTAAATTAAATTAAATTTAGATAAGCTAATCAGGAATATCAATAGAGGTTATCCAGATATAAAATTGGCAGTTTTAGTAAAATACACTTTTAACTTAAATTTGTAAATATTAAGTGTGCACCGATTGATCAGTTAATTTTTTGTTTATAAATAAATTGTTTTTTATCTTGGTATGTTTTAAATTGGATCCAGCAGAATGTGCTACGATCGCAGTTTCAAATGTTTTTCTATTTTAATTCCAGGTTTTCCCGACAGTTTGTGCTGCTATCAAATTTGTGTGTTGTTTTGTATCATCGTGTAATTATTGTGTGAGTGCTAATTGTAATATTAAATTAATAGAGAATCACATGTGTCAATAACTATTGTTAATAATGTAGGAATTGGTTTTAAATTAAATTCTGTTGGCCATTTCTGATACTATACTGTAATTTTAAATAACTATAATGAAATTCAGTAGTTTAGATAGGCTAATCAGAAATATCAATAATTCGATTGAGATGGTGGCTGCTTATTATACTTCAGCCTTTAAATAACTGTAATTTGGATCGTCGTTTTAGTAGTTTAGATAGGCTATTCAGATATATCAATAATTCAATTATGATGGTGGCCACTTATTGTACTTCAGACCTATAGGGAATACTTATTTAGTATATTAGATAAATTAAATTCTGTTGGCCAGTTCCGATACTATACTGTAATTTTAAATAATTATAATGTAATTCGGTAGTTTAGATAGATTAATCAGAAATATCAATAATTCGATTGTGATGGTGGCCATTTATTGTACTTCAGACCTATAGGGAATACTTATTTAGTATTTTAGATACCGTAGTCTACGTTGTTATACATTTTATCTAGAAGTTACTTAAATAAAATTACATATTCAATAACTTCCTCATATTCATTGTTTACTATTATACAGAATTTTATTTTTACAGAAAAATGCCACGTCTTCGTGGAAGAGGACGAAATATTGGTCGACGTACTCGACACGCACAATTGGCCCATGATCGTCGATTGAATAGAACAGATCAAGAACACTCAACGGATAATGTAACTTTAATGGATCAAGTTGCACGTACACGTGCAAATGAAAATTCAGAACAACGGAATCAACGTCTCCGTGCTAATGCATTAAGACAACGTGAGGCACGTCAACGAACGACCAATGCACACAGAGAGCGTAACCAACGGCGAATGCAAGATAGTCGAGCATTGACACGAGCATCTCTTAATCGTCTCGCATTTGAATATGACCCTGAAATAGACTATTCATCACATGTACTAATTATGATCGGCAGTATGGACAAAGAGTGTCAATATTGTCATGCTTTGAAGTACAAAGATGAAACAGCTGGTTTATGTTGCACATCTGGAAAAATTTCACTGCCACCATTAAAACCACCACCCGAACCTTTAAAATCACTATTAGCTGGAACCACATCTCAATCAAAATTGTTTTTTTAAAAAATTCGTAAATTCAATTCTTGCTTTCAAATGACATCATTTGGAGCAACAAAAATTGTTCATAATGAAGATGGACGTAATTTTGAATCTACATTCAAGATTCAAGGTCAAGTTTACCACCAAATTGGTTCATTGCTTCCAATGCCTGATGCTGATCCAAAATTCTTACAAATTTATTTTATGGGTGATGAGGAGCAACAAACCCATATGCGCTGTGTATACAATCATATGGAGCAAATGGAGGAACGAGAAATTGTGGACATTTTGGAAACGTTTTTTCTAAACCATAACCAATTGTTACGATTGTTCAAGACTCTTTCTAACAGACTGGAATACGACAACTACGTCATTGTTATTAAAGCAGACAAAGTGCCCCATGGAGAGCACGCAGGCACATATAATGTTCCAACTCTTAATGAAGTTGCAGTTGTTATGGCTGGTGATCCATGTGAACGTCGAGATATTCGCATACAACGCAGAGATAACACGATGCAAATAATTCAAGACAATCATCGTTCTTATGATGCACTGCAATATCCATTGATATTTTGGGAAGGAGAAGATGGATATCATTTAAATATTAAACAACGGAATCCAACTACAGGTAAAACTTATAGATTATTATTATTTATAGAATAGAATAGAAAATTCTTTATTTTACTGCAATACAATTTAGTACAATAAATACACATTTACAACTCTACATGAATATGTATTTTACACCCTTAAACATGTACAACAATAAATAACTATATTATACTTAAAGATAATTTTTAATTGATTCTCAGAGATGCTATTATACATGTTAGACGCAAGAAACAACCGAAAAATTCCCCGCAAAAAACCATTCCATAATAAAAACGGCATGACATAAATAAAACTATCAACATATTTTACCATCAAGAAACTTTGACTTATTACAAACAGTCCCTCGCAAAGGGCGCCCCAGTCACCCCAAACATCCAAAATACAATATACTTATATTTAAATTTAAATAATAGTTGTACATTGACTACATTATTTGAACAAACCATGATAAAAAACACTCAAGTTTTCCAACTTAAAAATTGGTTGCAAATGAATACTCACTATGTTTTCATAACTAAGCAAAATAAATAGGTTATCCCCTACGAAAATTCCTGTGGTGGGATCGCCAGCACGTTAAAATTATTAAAGATTAAAAAACGGCATGACATAAATAAATAAGTATATTATTAAACTATCAAAATAACTAAACATGTAATATCTGTGCAATAGTAAGTTAAATTAAATATAATCAGAACCACATACAAAATAATATGTTGCGAACCTAACTATTTGCAATTAAAACTGTTAATAATGCAGTTGCAATAGTGTTCTATTGTACAATTTTCAAAACAATATCTAGATTTTCTGTAATAAAAAGCCACTTTCTTAAGTTAGACAAAAATTGATCTATATTAGAAAAAATTTCAAGTTGGTGGATGATTGTATTAAAAACTCGGAGTGCAATACTACTGTAAAAATTTTGATACGCTGCTGAATGTGATTTCGGAACATGCATTACTTGACATCGTCTTAAGTTATGGTTTGTACTACGAGTCATTACGGAGAAAGCTGTACTTCTTACAAAAAATTGTTTTAACACTTTATAAATAAATAGATGCTTTAGTGGAAACAATTTCAAATCAAGAAAAATCGGCCAGGCATGCTCAAGCTTTCCCTTTCCTGCAATCACACGGACAAAGTGTTTTTGTAATATAATAATAGGATAAAGTGTCGATTGGTAGGCTCCGCCCCAGCAAGCAATTCCATACCCCAGCCTGGATCCAATGAGAGCGTGATACACATTGATCATAACCTTCCTTGGACATAATTGTCGAAGCAAATAAAACTTTCTTAAGCTACTGTACAGTTCCTTTTTCAATTTTAAAATATGTGACTTCCATGTTAGCTTACTGTCGATAATCAGTCCAAGGTATTTAATACTATTGTTCTGTTCTATAATCATGCAATTGCACTGTTGGTAGGTATTGTTAAAACAATTAAAATCATGGAATTTCAAAGGTGTTTCCAAATTGTACTCTGTCTTTAGACCAAAAATTAAAAACTTTGTTTTTTCACTCAAAATCATGTAATTTTTATCAAACCATAAACGTAATAGTTTTAAATCATTCTCCATTTAATTTTTCAAGGTGTTTAAACATTAATTTTAAAAATAAAAGCTGTGTCATCGGCAAAGGCAAACACGCGACCCCTGAAGCGCCCATTACACAAGTCATTGATGTAAATCAAAAATAAAACTGGATTATTCTTTTTTTTATCCAATCATTTCTGTTTATCTTAAAAATGTTTTTATTTCCAGGTGAAGAACTGATCAAGAAAGTTAGTGCGATGAACTTCTACGCATACCGGTTGATGATTCGTGCTAATGAAGAAAATCACATTCTCCGATGCAGACAGCTATTTCATCAGTATGTAGTCGATATGTATGTTAAAATCGAAAGTGAGAGGTTACGGTATATAAAATTTAATCAAGTAAAACTTCGTTCTGAGGAATACATTCATTTACGTGATGCTGTAATCGGTAACGTAGATGCAACGAATGATATAAACAACATCGGTACCGCATATATTCTTCCATCATCATACATTGGTAGTCCGCGTCATATGCAAGAATATATTCAAGACGCCATGACTTACGTACGTGCATACGGCCGACCAGATCTTTTTATTACATTTACGTGTAATCCAAACTGGGATGAAATTAACATTTTACTGTTGTCAGGTCAAACAACAATGCATCGCCATGATATTACTGCACGTGTGTTCAAACAAAAATTAAAATCTTTGATGAATTTGATTACACATCACTCGGTATTTGGTGAAACACTATGTTGGCTTTACTCTGTTGAATGGCAAAAACGAGGTTTACCTCATGCGCATATTTTGATTTGGTTAGTGGATAAAGTATGCCCACAAGAAATTGACAAAATTATTTCAGCGGAGATTCCGGATCCGAATTTTGATAAAGAATTATTTAACATTGTTACTACTAATATGATCCATGGTCCATGTGGTACTCTAAATATGGTGTCACCATGTATGGATAATGGGAAATGTACAAAACGTTTTCCAAAACCATGTCAAACTGATACTATCACCAATATCGACGGTTATCCATCTTACCGTCGTAGAGACGTAGACAATGGTGGTCAATCATATGAATTACGCCTGTCAAACGGTGTAAGAGTAGATATTGATAATCGCTGGGTGGTTCCATATTCACCATTGCTGTGCAAAACCTATAAAGCACACATAAACGTTGAATTATGCAGTTCGGTGAAGTCTATCAAATACATTTGTAAGTACGTTCATAAGGGCAGTGATAAAGCTATATTTTCTGTTCAAAATGTAAACGACAATGATGAAATAACACGCTATCAATTGGGGAGATACATAAGTAGTAATGAAGCTATTTGGCGCATTTTTTCGTTCCCTATACATGAAAGGAATCCTGCTGTTATACATTTGGCTGTGCACCTTGAAAATGGACAGCGTGTTTATTTTACAGAACAGACTGCAATACAACAAGCTTTAACAGCTCCAAAAACAACTCTTACTGAATTTTTCAACCTTTGTAAACGACAAGATGTTGTTGGTCAATTCGCAAAGACGTTACTGTATACTGATGTTCCTAAATTTTTTACATGGAATAAACAATCAAAACGTTGGGAACCACGGAAACGAGGCATTCCAGTCCCAGAGTTCACCAATATATTTATGACAAATACTCTAGGCAGATTATATACAGTTCATCCTAAGCAACGCGAATGCTTTTTTCTGCGTTTGTTATTGGTTAATGTTCCTGGACCAACATCCTTTCAATATTTGCGAAAAGTAAATGGTATTTTATATGACACTTTCTTTGATGCATGTTGTGAGTTAAATTTATTGGAGGATGATAACCATTGGGACCTCACACTTGCAGATGCAGCACTGAGCTCATCTCCACAGCAAATTCGTCAATTATTTTCAATAATATTGACAACGTGTTTTCCAACTGAAGCATCTACTCTGTGGAACAAATATAAAGACTCAATGAGTGAAGATATTTTGCATCGTATTAGAGCTACTAATCAAAATCCCAACATTGAATTCTCAGAAGAAATATATAACAAGGCATTAATAATGATTGAAGATATTTGTACTCTCATTTCGAACATGCCGCTCATCCATTTCAACATGCCAGCACCGAACCGCCCAGCAGCAGATATCATCAACAGCGATGTTCAACGTGAACACCAATTCGATATGACTTATTTGGCTACTTTTGTTGCTAATAATGAACGATTGCTTACTGTTGAGCAACGAAATGTGTATGATCGAATAAACGTATCATTTGCAGCACAACAAGATGGATTCTTTTTTTTGGATGCACCAGGTGGCACTGGCAAAACATTTCTCATCTCACTGATACTTGCGCGCATTCGATCACAAAATCATATTGCATTGGCAATTGCTTCATCAGGCATTGCAGCCACCTTACTTGATGGTGGACGGACTGCGCATTCAGCACTTAAATTACCTTTAAATATTCATACAAATCCCGAAGCAATGTGTAACATAAATAAGCATTCAGGCATGGCAAAAGTTTTGAAAAAGTGCAAAATTATTATCTGGGACGAATGTACAATGGCCCACAAGCATTCGCTTGAAGCTCTCGACAGATCCCTAAAAGATATCAAAGATGATACTAGGCTTTTTGGTGGTACTCTACTTCTCCTGTCTGGTGATTTCAGACAAACATTACCCGTCATTCCACGTGCGACATATGCGGACGAAATAAATGCATGTTTGAAAGAATCTTATCTATGGCGAAGTGTCAGCAAATTATGCCTTACTCTTAATATGCGCGTTCATCTTCACAATGATCCATTAGCGTCAGAATTCTCTAAAATATTGTTAGACATTGGCAATGGTAAAGTTCAATTTTATGAAAATACACAATATATAAGACTCCCAGAGAATTTTTGCAACATGGTGGCTACCAAAGATGACTTAGTAAAATGTGTATTTCCAGATTTGCAACATAATTATACCAATCATGCATGGCTATGTGAGCGAGCTATTTTAGCCGCAAAAAATTTAGATGTTGATGCAATCAATTTTAAAATACAACAATCTTTGCCTGGTAATGAAATTACATTCAAATCAATTGACACCGTTGTTGATCCTGATGAAGCTGTCAACTATCCTGTAGAGTTTTTAAATTCACTGGATTTACCTGGAATGCCACCACATAATTTGCGATTGAAGATTGGTTCACCAATAATTTTGCTTCGGAATTTGAATGCTCCGAAATTGTGTAATGGAACGAGACTGGTCATAAAAAAAATCATGGCCAACATTCTTGAAGCCAGTATTTTAAGCGGAAGATTTCAAGGTGAAGTTGTACTTCTACCACGGATCCCAATAATTCCTTCAGATTCGCCTATACCATTCAAACGTTTGCAATTTCCAATCCGCTTGGCATTTGCTATGACTATTAATAAGTCACAAGGTCAAACAATGACAGTTTGTGGCTTAGATTTAGAAAATCCATGCTTTTCTCACGGCCAGTTATATGTTGCGTGTTCCAGGGTCGGAAAACCATCTAATTTGTTTGTGTATACTCCTGAAGGATTAACAAAAAATATTGTACATACAATGGCATTAAGATAAATTAAGTTGTAAATTGAAAAAATATACCTGTTATAAAATAGTTTGTTTCAACTTTTTTACCTTCAGTTTAAATAAGTTTAAGTTTTCATTTAAAACATCCTCTACATTTCACTTCACTCATGTTATACTCACACACTATCAGTTGGTGGAAGTGTGATTAAATGTACATGTAATGACGTTGGATATAGTAATAACTTTAATATAAATTTTTATGAAAACAGCCCAGATTGTGTCAGATTAATCAAAGTTTAAAATTTTCGAATTAAAGACGTGTGCACAGGACAACGTCTGTCGGGTCTGCTAGTTTTCTGTAAATTTCTAATTTACAAATTATTGAATCATACAGAATAATTTGCTTGGCTTTCAATATTAAATTTAGGAAATATTAAATATATATATATATATATATATATATATATATATATATATATATATATATATATATATATATAATCTCAGAACTTAAAATAAATTTTCTTTTTCAGTAGGCTGTTCCTGATTTAACCAAATTGAACAGGAAAATACCATCAAGTAATTTTCTATTTAAATGTTAAATTCTAACTTTCACAGTACCTCACACATCTGCTGAAGACTTCACCAACTAACAAAAATAACTATTATAGATCAATCAATTTAAACATTAAACTTTAAATTTAGAAAAGATTTTAATCTCAAACTCAACCTTCCTACCGAAAAATCAATACGGCAAGAGTAGGCTATCACTTTACACGGACTTCTCTCTCTGAGCACACAGCAACGAATCCCCTGAAAACGTGGTTGAATCCACCGGAAGGATCTAGAAGTCCCTCCCACCATCTAATCAACCTAACATTGGCCAATCAAATTTGAGCAAACACAATGTCTGAATTGGATGGTACCTATCCAACCCAGACCTGTAACCTATGCTCAATACCTAGATACAAAAGGAAGCTTCTAGCATTCCTCGAACCCGAATCGACAAGAAATTCAGCACTGCCGGAAGGATCACAATCTTACAATTGAATTATTATATTAATTCACAATTCTCTTAATAAAAATATAAAGATTCCTATAAATAATTAAATAATATAGGAAGCATCCTATAATAAACTATTCGGATATCCAAATGGGTTTAGATGATTTACTCTAAATAAGAATTTATTAATTTTTACATTGCATTGCTTTGTACCTAAACAGCAAAAAAATACTGTCAAATTAAAAAGTATTTTTTCTTCTGGCATTGTACTAAAAAGAATTCTTTAGCTTTAAATTAAAACTATTTTAACTAAAGTTTTAAAAAAGTTACATTAATTTACTGCACCTCCTGAACATATTCTTGTTTCTAAACATACAACACATTCTATTATAATTTCTCTAATTAATATTTATTAGATAGATTTTATTTTTAGCTACAGAAAGCTGCAGGCAGAAACAGGCCGTATCTAATGAGAGCTTTGAGTTATTTAATAGTAATAGTCTTGTACAACTTGTAAGAGCTACTCCTGGATACCGAAGATTGTTTCAAAGTTCCTGGAAATCTTGTAGAAACAATCTGTAACAAGTAAAATTTCTTACATTTGTAAATTATGAAAAACAATCAGTCACAACGTTTATGCCCAAAATGGTACATAATATTTAAATTTATACTGTCTTATTTGTTAAAAAATTATGTTCGAAAAATTCAGCAAATATAACATTAGTTACTACTTTAACATTAAGAATGTATATATGTATAAATATACTATTTTGCATTCTTTCAATCTAAACAGGTGAAATTAGTTACTAGTACTTCCTAGTTTATTCTACATTGTATACAGCAACAACTGATGTTACTTAATCTGCGCAACAACATCTCAAACTATAAATGTCGAGATATTAGGGTACCAGAGTAGATTGGTAAGTCTGGTCTACTTTAAGAGATGACTGCTAAAGACAGTTGCAAGCATTACCACGAGGGTGTGCCCTTCCGTTTTCAAAGGAGACATGACGGAGACTAATGCCCAAAACCCTTCTTTGTGGATCTCTAAATGAGGTGGTCCCTAACCACAACTTTACCCATCCAGAATGTTCTGTCAATGTGGAAGCAGTGTTAAGGTCCTTTAGGACTAGTACAGTTTCTATTTATGTACTCGTTGTTAATTATGGCAAAAAATAATGTCTCCTAACATGTACTCATCGTGAAGACCAATACCTTCTGGCCTTAAGACCTAAAGATGTGTTCTTGGACTAGTATGATTACGACTGGTAGTCAGAGCGTAAACATTTTCCTACGTTTACTCGTAAATAGATACTACCCATGTGAAATATCTGATCTTCATTAATTATCTATAGTCTACGTTAGTCTTCAACCTCAATTTAACACCATGCATGTCAAATATTGCAGTGTAACTATTTAATATTTAGTTAAAATAAACAGTAACTAATGTAACTAATGACGCATACGTTGACATTTATTAAATATACATTAAGCCATTCTAATTCAATGGCCTACAAAGTTGGCAGACTCCACATGAATGCGAGATTTCATTTTATAACATGTAGATATTTGCTGCATATCTTATGAATATTAATGAATTCGTTTTACATTAAAATACCTTTAATTTCAAGCATTAAAGTATAATAAATAATTTAACCCAGTTTTTAATGTTTTTACGATGTGGTCTGTATAAGCATATATGTTGTTCAATGCGCTTATGTTATACATTGACATGGTTCATACTTGCATCAATTACTTCAACCCTGAGGTGTATGTTTGAGTTTTTTTTATGTAGACTCGTTATTTTACTAACCATAACTTTAGCACGATCATCACCGCATATTGATTGACGTTTAAATGTTGTATTTACCTAAAATTATGCATAGAAATATGAAGAAGAGGATTGTGTGCAATCCTTAAAACGTGGCGTTCTATATTATAACAGAAACGATTGTAAACTATATTACTCGTTATTTTTAATTTGCTAATATGAATTATAACAGATAGTTTGCGAAGACTATGATGCATTTTCATAAAATAAAAAAAACATTATTTATACAGTCTTTCCCCTAAATGAAAATTAAAATATTCATAACACAGTATATGAAGGTAAGTGCATAGTTCCACGATGTCAAGTTCCTATGTCCTTTTACGTCACTTTTAAAAAATTGAATCTTGCTCATTTTCGTACTCCCGATACATAAATCATATAAATACAACTAAACAAGTTATTGCTATATGAGCGAGATTTTTTAATGCACATTGGGAGTTACTTATAGAAAACCACTTAAGCGAGAAAATGCAGAGGACACTAAATGTTTATATTTATAATAGCTTTTAAAAATAATTTATAAATTAGTTCTTTACATATTAGGTTACATAGTTATTTGTACCGAAGAGCCACAATATTAAAATGTCACAATATAACATTTACACTTCACACGTGTTTAAGAACGTTTTATAAACTGAAGTGTTAACAAGGTAGTGGTTACAACATTTGTTTTAAGTAAGACTGAGGCGCTCACTTAAATAGTTGATTAAACCAGAAGAAAGCATATTAAGAAAGGAAGGTGCTATATAGGGGAAAGGAGAAGGCCTCTATTTCTGCATTCCCTTCGGCGCTCGAAAGAAACAAAGAAGACGGTCTTCGTGCGGCTCACAGTTGCCGCCGTTACTACATTACCGACAAACTGGAAAAAATGCTTTCTATTGTAATTTAATTTAATTTAATAATGCTCTTTGTTTGCTTTAATTTCCTCACAAAATCTACCTCAATGTTTCTGACGTTCTGGCGTTTCTTTTTAGTTCCGTTAAACCTAAGTAAGTATTACTGGAGTAGTATTACATGTTCCATGATTAGGATAAGGCGCAATGTCGTAGATTTGGGTTTATTTTACTGTACACTGTAAAAAATACAAAAATCATGAAATAAAATAAAAAATATTTATTTCGAAAGTTTTTATCAGTAATTTGTAATGGTTTAGTGTAACTACGTAAAACAAATATTATTGAAATTTATTGATACAATGTGGCTTCGTTTATCATCATTTTAAACACTTTATTACAAATAAAAACGCAGAATATCCTTAAATAAAATTCCGACTGGCAATCCTCCTAGATGACACGGTCGAAGTGCCTTGTGTTAGGTGTTGTTCTACATGGAGGAACGCAAAATCTGTGTCCCTCTCTAGAACTGTCTGCTTTGGATCATTTTATTTCAGAATGAAGCACGCCAATACGTCCAGTTCGTTAACTTTTCTTTTTTTTTCTAAAAGGTAGTTTTGTTAACATACCCGGTGCCCACAATATGTTAAAATTTTCTACACAAGCCCTTGGATGTGTACAAACTTTGGACTGCGAATCTATATTAGGTTTATCCGATATAAAACGTAATTCTGCAACAGCCTACATTTAAAAAGGTAAGAAATCTTAAGAAGTTCCTAGTTATTAAAAGATTAAATTGTTATATATTAATGGGAAGAAGGCATATTTATTAGTTGTTAATGCATTAATTGAAGTACACTGCATAACAATATCTAAATGCTTCAAGAAATCTATGGTGTGTAAATGATACATTTTAACGTTACGTTTTTATGTTCACAATTTTTATTTAAATTTCTAACATAAATAAGATTTCGTGCATGTTTTATATTAAAATATAGAGTGATAGTATAGAGTTATTAAATAAAAATATAATTTTATTTATACTGTACACAACTTTTTTACCATATAGGTGCAAATATCATGGAAAACTGTAGATATCACAATACAAATCAATCGTAGACAGAATCACAAAAAATCTATATAAATAGCTAAGTAACAAGTCAAAACAAAGTACGATAACAGACTGCAATAACAGTAACAAACAATAGAATTAAGATACCCTATTGAATTGTAAATTGTAACAATAAAAAATAGTATTCATAATAATATAATAACAGGAAAATAATATAAGAAAAGATTAACAACAGCAAGAGCAATAAGAAAAAGATTACCTAGCAGAGTAAACAACTAACAACATAAGTGCAATTCATTACATAATCGAGTGAACAGATCATTCATTACCTATAGACAAACTGCATAACATTACTGTTGAAAGAAGAAATAAACCTATGAAAAAAGTCTCAGACGTCTTGCCGCCAAGCTTTTGAAGCCTTTCAACTCCACAGATATTTGAATAGGATGTAGGGAGAAAGGTCTTACTGGAGACTGAATGGGATCTCGGTTCACTAACATCTATCAACACCAGGAGATCAGGGCAATCCAGCACTCCGTTAATCAAATTTGAAGAGAAATACCATATCAAAAAATATACACGCCAACGATGGAGAGGTTTTAGAGAGCAAAGCTGTTCCAGTAGTGGTATTGGTATTCCAAGTCCGGACGATTACCAAGCACGCTCACAAAGCGAGCCTGTACTCTGTTCAACTCATCTATGTGGCCCAGTTTTTATGGAAACCAAATCACACTACCATATTCAGGTAAGGAGCGCACCATTAATCTGTACAAGACAAGCAAGGAATGATGTGATCTGAAGCCTCGTGTTCAGTCTGCCTATAAAAGCCAACAAATAATATACCTTGGAGGTAATACTATCAATATGGCCAGCTGGACTTATTAGTCTTAGTTATTAATCAAATCAACTAAATATAATATTAATGACATATTTTATACACTTGGTTAGTATGAATATGGTTACCTTACTATTGGCCCTATAGAATTGACTTTTTACAAAACTCAGTATTTTCAAGCTTCTTTATTATATAGCGGCTGATTATGAACAGCTCTTGTAATTTTCCAGAGTGCCAAATCTACAGACTGAGAACGCCCCTGAGTCAAGCTTTGTGGTATTCCGGCAGGTGGACAGTTTGGGAACCCATCACATCTTCGGTTGCATGAGGCTAAGTACGCAGCGTGCTATAGGAACTACATCCTAAACTGTCTTCTATACTACACTCTCATCTAGTAGACCTCAAGCTATAAAACAATGTTTACATACATAATATTTGTATACACATTTTTTATATTTTTGCTCCATATATTTATTGACGATTAGGTAAGTAGAATAAAACGTCATTTGTGAGCATAATGTGAATTAAACCATTAAATTAGTTATAAAAGCCTGACCATTTTAATAGCTTAGAATTTTAAATGTGTTTCTTCTTAAAGCCCTTTTAAACCAAATTTAGAAAAGAAGCTATTACAAATTTATAATGGTACAAACCACGTAAAACTTTATGTTCAAAGATGAAGTAATTTTGATTTTCCAATATGTTATAATATACTCTTCCAGTGCCAATTTACTTTAAATCAAATCAGCTTTATTGCAGCCACAATATTACAATGTATAGCAAACGTCACAAATTTTAATCTAAAATTTCTTACATTCATGCCACAAAATTCTCATTCACACATAAAATTTTACACTTATGCACCTTTCATCCTTCGCCAATATATCCCACTTTAAACAGCAGAATCAGTCGTGTAATTGGGCGGTCTCCCAGTTAAATGCTAAAAACTCCCCTGCATTATAAAATGCTTGTGACACCAAGAGGTGTTTAAGGCGCCTTTTGAACGCCTTGGGCGTTAGGGAATTTTCTATTGAATTTGGCAGTCTGTTAATAAAATGCAGCCTGTGTGTTCAAAAACCACTGTTCTGTGGCTTGCAATTCGTAGTAATTCTCTACCTCGTGTCTCATGCGTATGTATGTCCCGGCCTCTGGTTAAGGCACACTTATACATACAAAACAAAGTGGTCTCTAAAATGTTAAGAAACGGGAGAGTTAATCGCTGTAATTCCTTAAAAGCTTGCCTGCACGACTCTCTGAATTTTATTTTTGCAATTATTTGAATAACTTTTTTTGGAGTTTGAATGCTCTCTGAAACTGAGAGCTTGCGCACGCTCACCACAGGACCACTCCGTAAGACAAATGGGGTTAAATTAAAGCCGTAATACGCCGTTATCAGTACCTGACTTGGGCAGTATTTTACAAAGGATCTCAAGATATAAATGCCTGAGGAAATTTTTGCGCAAACATGATTGATATGTTCATTCCAAGTCAACCCTCGATCAAGGTGCATTCCTAGGAATTTTGAAGAGAGGATTTCTTCCAGTGTAGAATCAGCTAACAAGATGGCAGATCCACAATGGTTGCCTACATCGCGCAAATCAAAATTTAAAACGTTGGATTTTGAGGTGTTTGTTGTGAGATTGAGGCTTTGGAAGTATTGTACACAGTTATTGATGTCAACAAAGGCCTGTTGTTCCAAAACTTCACTTGATCTTGCACTAAAACAGAGAGTCGTATCATCAGCATACTGCACTAGTCCTCCATGAAGAAGTGATGATCCTATGTTGTTGACATAAAGCGGGAAAAGCACAGGACAGAGAATGGATCCCTGGGGAACACCGTACCTCAGTTCTATTGGTTTTGACGATTGATTTGATATTTGGATAACTTGGGATCTATGACTTAGAAATGTGCTAAGCCATTTAAGGGGCACGCCTCTGATGCCATGGGACCCAAGTCTGTCGAGCAGTATGCTATGGTCAACGCAGTCGAATGCTTTGGACAAGTCTAAGAACACACCCATTGTGTGGTTCCGACATTCTATTCCCTCTACAACCATATCAACAAGACTCAATACTGCGTCTGTCATCGATTTGCCCTTTCTGAATCCAAATTGTTCATTTGAGAGCTGACTGTATTTGTCCAAGAATTGAAGCATTCTTATGACAAAAAGCTTTTCAAACATTTTGCTCGATACTGGCAAAATTGACACAGGCCGATAGTTATTGATTGAAAATTGGAACAACTTTTGAAACTTTCAGGAGGGAGGGAAAAACTCCTGTTTGGAATGACGAATTTACCAATTTATTTAAAGATCTCACCAAATGCTTGCAGCATTGTTTGATGAGCCATGTGTATATTAGATTAAGATCATTTGACTTTTTGGCTGGGAGCTGCTGAATAATTCGGTGAAGCTCATCCTCAGTGACAGGCGTCAGCACAAACTTTGTACTTGTTGTGTTTACTTAAAGCTTTAACGGTATAGAATGCTATAAATAATACCAAGTTTAAAGCTGTATGTTGATACTCTGTGAACAAACATATGGCCTCAATGTAAATCCTATCATCCAAATGTCTATTTCCCGAGGCGAAGCGTGCTTCACATTAATACGATAAGACATTCCAGTATTTGACATATTTTACTGAATATAAAATCATTGAAAATTTAAAGAATATTTGAAATTCTAACAATTAAAACTTTTTACGAATATCTACATAAAAATTGCATGTATAAAAACCATTTCCTTTTCAATATTAGTTATGGTTTCAAAAGAAATGCTACTTACTTCTTACAGTAGTAGCTGCCTTAGTCTTAGTACGTAACAAATATTCATATTTTCTTGATAGGGACAAAGAACCAAACTCGGATAAAAAATATTATATTATTGATTCTGTGGATAATGTTGATAGAATTTGTATTTACAAAAAGTTTTAAATATGCACTATAAATCATTATTTTAGCACAAAGCCATGATGGGATTTTATTATTAGTAAGTTAACCCATTTTTAAACGGCTAGAGACTTAAAATTTCATAAACTATGTATAAATCATACTGTCTACCATAGAGAGTACTTGAGTTTATTTACTTAACGTTCGACGAAAACTCATGTTGGTATTATATATCTGATAGGACAACGGTTGTTGAATTAAAATCATCTGTTAAAATGTTATTCTTATACACAGATTACCAAAAAAGAGCAAGTGTTTAAAAAATTTTACAACCACGACTAAAATACTGTAAATACTTCAGATTCGACAACACTACATTTTGTTATTACCTGAAGAATGTATAAAATAAATTTTAAGCTACCGTACCCCATACGTGACTTACACGCTATATCTGTATACGTTATCTCAGCAACGTGTAATGTGCAGTATAAGGACAGTCGCTTTTCTACCAATGGCTTACTAGTAAAAGGGGCTTTGACCCATATTGTTTTTGCCCAGTATAAGTAATCACTAGATTTAGTGCTTTTACAGAATTGGCACATGTCAGACTGAGTGACGTTGGGTTCTAGTGAGAAACATTGCTTAGGGTACGTTGTTCTCTTACTAATCACTCCAATTCAGTTTGGCTTTTACATTTTGGAAGAAATTATAACAGGATTTCGGCCATTCGCATACATTATATGTTTCAAGAAATGAACGGTTCAATGTTTAGATACTATCCTCTCCTTCATTTGGCAGAACGCGTTACGGCATAAGTTTAAGCATTCACATATTGGAATAATTGAGTCTCTTACTAACTGGTATTTACATACAAATTAATAATGTATTGTCACTTATAGTCCACTTTCAGAGCCATTCAAAATTAAATTGTAGATAATGTATTAAATACCAAAAACGGATCTATAAAATTAAATAGTAAATAATCCAACGTTTTATTCAGAGACATTAAAAAATTTCAGTCTATAATTTATTATTGTACTGGAAAGTAATTCTTAAATCTTATGGTAAAAATATCATAGCTACTCGAAAACCTATAAATACGAGATAATTTAATGTGGCAATATGGTACGCACAATAAAATTGCCATATTTGGGTACATTCTTATCAAAATCGTTGAAGGTATAATTTTAAAGCTTTAACAGCATAATAACTACTACTTATTTAACGAGCACAAGCTTTTATGATGAAAAATGAATTTGTAAATTTGTATGAATTTTACTAAACACGGGAAAATGTTATGATGTGGAATCAGTTTTGAATTTAACCATAGAATACAATGTTTCCTATAAACGCAGAAAATTTCAATCCTCTATCCTTTGTGTTTTCTGAAAAAAATTTGCCTTCATATAAAAATACTAAAGTTTATAGAAACGTGTGACAAAGTGATATCTTACCATTATAGAATAGTAGATGCTTAAAATTTCCCTGGCCTATATTGAGGACCATCGGCACTATCTTTCTCTTCTTCCAGTCCAAGTTTTTCCTTGATGCTTGTAACTCTTGCCTCTCTAGTCATTTATAACACTGCGTTATCCGCTTTATTTATTTGCACCGAATCTAGCCATCGACGCTTATCCACTGAAATACTGAACGTTAGAACCAGCTTTTTGTAAACTGTTAATTACTAGAAAGCTTTCATAGAAACTCATCAATTTTCAGGTTTTAAGGTACGTAGTCTCAAAATATATATTTGAGATCTACGACTACTATTTCAGTAACAAAACTTCTTCTATAGAAATTTTCTTCACTTTCTGAAATTTAGTGTGGTCATACTAAAAAACGAGACAGGTAAGTCTATAAAAGTACCTATTTTGGTTACCAGGATACAATAAGAAAGTGAAAGTTTGTTTTTAAGTTTCATTATTTGATTTGGCTTCATTGTATTTACACAAACTTTCAGTACCTTTGGGACAAGTTATGGTGCAAATCTTTATGTGTGAAAATGTTGTGATATAATATAGCCTACCAGTTCTGTATTTTGTAAACTTCTACTTGAAAATGAACATTAGTGATGGGTTTATTTTTTATCTGTAATAGAGAACTAATAATAAAATTATTAATCAGTAATAGAGAGAACTATCGAATATTAGATAATTATACAAGGTGTTGATTAAAACAGACTTATGCGAACATCGATAACGTGTGTACAGCAACACACAACAGTCTTTAAATGAGAAATAAATCTTCTGGAACAACACAAATAGAGTAAGGAGGTATTCTATCACTTGGATAGCCTTTTCAATCTTTCGTCTGTAAAGCTCCCGTAGTCTACAAGCTTGTGGCCTTAGATACAGTTTGATGAGTCTGTTTACTTCTAATTAAAAATACAAATAAAATACCGTATTTACCGTTCAATAGTTCATAATTCGTATTCCCACTGACTTTCAATAACATTTTATTTTAAATACTGACTAAGGAACTAAAATAGAACCTAAAGAATCCAAAATTATAAAGAGTTTTAAAAAATCAATGAGGATCACCAGCCTGTCCAGTTGTCAGTGGTTGGTTATTGCGAACGAACGTACTGTGCCATGTATTATTCAGTTTATATGATAAATTATTTTTTGTTTAATTAAGTCCATATTTTATAGGTACATTATAGAATTAAATTGACGATGTTTTCGTATAGTGATGGAGATAAAATATCATGAGAAAATTCAAGTTTGTACATGCATCTGTTTATGTGTATTTTATGTTCAAACATGACTTATATTTTTATCTCTAACATTACAGAAATTACTCAAACAGTATCAAAGTATGGAATATATTTTACAGAGCTCACACTCATATGTCTCTAAATGTTTATACTTACACTTATAATTGCGAATGGATGAACACCTATAACGGGTATAATGGATTGAGCTAACTTGTATTGTATAAGTTACATAATAGCTAACACATATAGTGCTAAAAATTAAGACATAAAAAGTGCGGTCGAACAGTTTAAAGTAGCTCAGATAGTAAATATCTGAGCAGTAACAATTAAAGAAATGTGGCGCAGCTCTTCGTCTGACCTCAGAACTAAGAAAAACATCAGCCGAACCTTAGCACACCTCGTTGTATTACTATTAAAAAAGGTACCACTGAATGTTATCAAATTTTGTTTGAACATTTAACTAAACTGTATTATTTATAGATTTTTATGATCGATTATCACTGATTTGTAGTACCTCCTGGACTGCTTCCCTAATTATTTAAGATTTAAAAGGGAAACTCTTTTAACACGTTGGATACTGCTCTAAACATGGCTCAAATTGCCAAGCCTTCTAAATATTGACAATAATAAATAAAGACATTTATTTATCCTTCGGCAACTCACATAACAAGCAATAGACATCGTCAATATTAGAAACTATTAGTTGACCAATTTGTCACAATAGTGTTTTAAAAACTTAATCCAAATAAGCAATAGTACTCACTAACCTATACACAATCTAGACTAAGGGTTAAAATTAAATTTAAAATATTGTTCTAGGTTGTACAGTGGATTATTTACAAGCCATTCATGTAATATCTCTGAAAATTTAGGATGGTTTAAATTTTTCCAAGAAACTGGTAACTTATTGAAAAGCCTTATTCGCATGTTTTTATGGTAATTCATTGATTTTGAAAGTCTTAATCTAGGCAGCTCAATTCTTTCTTGGTTTCGTGTATTATGAGAGTGTATGGCATTTCTTTGTGTATGAAGATGCAGATTTTTCTTTATTACCATTAATACATCAAAAATATACAAATTTACAACAGTTAAAATGTTTAATTGCCTAAAAAGAGGTCGACAGTGATCACGCGGATTGTAGCCAGTTATGATTCGTATAGCTTTTTTTTTGTACAATAAGAAACTTTTGAATGCCTATTCCATTACCCCACACAATTAAACAATATCTTATAATACTTTCAAAAAATGAAAAATAGGCCATTCTTAAATATCTTGGAGACACTTTATTTTTAAGGTTTGCAAGTAAATAAATCACTCTAGACAATCTCTTACAAATATAGGCTATATGAGTTTTCCATGACAGATTAGAATCAATATTTACACCTAAAAGCTTCATTGTACTTAATGAATCTAAGATATCTTCTGTTTTTAAGGTTACCAACAGATGCTGCGTTTTTTCTTTATTCAGGAATAGTCCATTAGTTTCAAACTAATAAGTTGCCTCTAACAATGTGTTTTCTGAAATTATTTTTCTCTGATCCACATCATTTTGATAACATAACCATGTTGTATCATCTGTATATATTGTAGAGGAACAGGAAAAATTATTGCTTAGGTCATTTATTAAAACTAGAAAGAGTATAGGCCCTAAAACAGACCCCTGATGTACTCCTAACTCTAGTGTTGTCCCAATGATACTGTCAAGTGATCATAGTTTGTGATGTATTATACTTGTATGAGTGACATTTACTTTATCTAGTCGTATGGAAAGTTGTAAGTTTATTGTAAGTACACAATTGCTAAAATTATAGTTGAGGTTAAACTAATGATGACCTGTTAGTATTGGTCTGTGTGTATCATATACAAAACGGAAGGAAGTGCACAGCTGATACCCCTTCCCACATCCAGCACTCATTATCTCAGCTATGCTGTCCAGTCACTTCAAATGACAGATTAGAAACAGTTAATATCTAGATTAAACATTTTTATACAGGAGTTTGTTGATTTGTTCAATAGATGAACAAAGTTAACTGGAGATTAATTATCAACTTCCTGATAGAAATGAAATGATTCATACAAATTGTACAGATGCACTTCTGGATTTATCAAGTCTTCATATCAAGGAAGTGAAGCTTTACCGCCAATACTAAGATAAATTAGTAATGGTTAGTTATAAATCTTTATTCTTATGAGACTAGAGGCAGGGAAAACTCTCACTTTCAGAGCCACAGAACGAAAGCATTTGAGCTGCCCTGCTGTCACGAGTTGGAATAATGTTCAAGAAGCTGCTTGATAGCATAAAGCAAATTTAAAATGCCGAGCAATTTTATACTTAATTGTAACGCTTATTCGGGATCTAAGGCTATATATGGGGTTGATGCATCCATGATATGTTGTAAATGTTTTTAAGTTTATCTAAATATCAGAATATTACTCTAACCGATGTCAATAAATGTGATATTTTAAGAATGAATGAAGTTACGCAACGTATCAATTTGAATGAAAAGACTGATAGGAGCGATATGTTTTTGTTTCATTTAAATATATTAATCAATACAATATTAAAGTACTATTATTCTAACAGAATAAAAATATTACTATATAATATAAATTTTTCGACCAAAATATAGTTGAGCTAGTATTGTTAGGTATCATGTGTATTTATTTCAGTTACAAATATGAAATTACTACCGGAAGATTGCTCACTATTTGTTAGGATGTAATTATGTCTCATTGATATCCGATTTATTTTTATAAAATAAAATCCAGCGCCATCAAAGTAACAAATAATAAGAGTAATGGGTTAATTAGATAAATTCAATTAGGTCATTTCATACGTTTGTGTTGTAAATTAATGAAGAATGTACAATATAATTTCCATTATAGCTAAAAACAAATTTAGTTGGGTTTCTGCCACTCCAATAGATTTGGGTCAATTGTAAGTCTTATTGTGTATGCATAAAAATTAACATATTACCGACGACTTTATTAAGAAAGCCACTTGTAAACTAATGTGGTTGTCATGAAGTGGTTTGCCAGAACTTATATTTACAGTGGACCTTCTTATTTTGCATTTATACGAGAAAACTGTCAACTATGATAATAAATGAGAAGCCATAAAACAATGCATTTTTATATTTAAATAACACGTTTTAATAAAATGTCTTTCAGCATAACCCAATATTATCATAAATTTCCACGCCAATATTCACTAACAATTTAATTATAAATATGATAATAACTTTCAAAGCACCCCCTAATTTTTCTTTGCTATTTAAATCTTAATTTAATACTATTTGTAGTATACAGGTTAATTTAATATATACCTATTGCAATCTGTAGATTTCACAATCTTCTGTTACGAAACTCTACGTTTAAGAGGCAGAGAACAGCTACAGCCCAGATTATACTAGAAGCAGGAATCTCAAAAACGTATAGAACTGCCAAAATAGTCTCATGAAAGCCAAGAGAACCGAGCGGCTAAAGTCTGCTAGAATTAGGGTGAACATATAAGACGGAATCTGATCTCTTTAAGGCCGGAACCTACGAAATACTCACAAAGGCTGGGAGTGGTCTGAGGTATAGATCCCTAAGGTCCCTATCGGAGGTCGTAGGATGCCACAGGCTATGATCACATAGAGGCTGAAAGTTTTCCAAATGAAGGAGCATCTAAAGGAAAGGGGCCACCAGAGGCCGAGAGATGTCAAAACCCGGAGTGTCCCAGAGGCTGAAAGCTCTAAGAGGAAGCTCTAGGTAGGAAGTTTTAACATTTTTGGAGTTAGATTGATGAAAATGTACTTATTTATTTTTAGAAGAATTCCACAGCCTGTTGATTAATTTTTATTAGGTAAATATATACGTCTTACAAGCTGGAAAGTAAATGAATTTTCAGCCTAGGAGCACAAAAGTCAAAATGTTTCTTGCAAAGTAATTGAACAACTAATAACGTAGCACGTAAGTATATATATATATATATATATAACTAGATTTGCACATATAATTTTGTTTCTTTACACATACTTTACACTCGCATGGACTGACTCTTCTATCTTTTTGGTTCTTAAGGTAATAATACTTATGGTAGAAAAAATTAATTTCTTATATTGTGTATGTTTACAGCTTCATTTTGCATATAAATAAATGATATAATTTCTAAAAAAATACCTTTTTAGCACGCTATACAGCTATATTGTTAATTTTTGTTTATTAGATTAAATTATAGATATTTGGTAGATTTAAACCATTGTTTCTGAGTCTAAAATTATTCAATTTTATTACGTCAATTCCAAAAGATATTAATAGTTTATTAATTAATTAATCTTGATTATTTTCCTTTAGTAATGCCTTAGTAATAATTAAACTGAGTTTAGTCATAGCAATCACACGCTAAACTAATATTAATCCAGACCATCTATTCACCTCTAAACATTTTTAATACGAAATTCAACACGTATTACATTTACGTTGGACAAGCAATACAATTTTACCATCCATTATTTTAAGGTCATATTTTTAATTAGTTACTTGGAAGATAACTAGCTTGCTCAAAAAATAGATAGTGAAGGTAAAATATCATAGGGATATGTTTGGATATGTGTTGTTCAGATTGTATTAAGATTGTGTAGTCAAGCATTACGGACATCAGCACTTCCACACATAATATAAAATAAGTATAATTAAAACAATAAGGTTAACCATAAGTGTTGACACAGTGTTCTTAACTGTCCGTCGAGCAAATACGACTGTTCACGGTTTACAGCTCTTAATGACAGAAATAATTTTAGTTATTAACCTTCAGTTTGACTGAATATGTAGCATTAAAAGCAAGTAAAAGAAAAAAATGTATTATTCGTTTAAAGATTACTCTAGGGATACACCCGTTGTAAAACCAGTTTAGGCGCTGGTTAATGAAAGGATCACAACAGTAATACCGAGTGCCAGGAAGGCTGTTAAACTAGTAAACCAGTTGCAGTGCGCTTTGTGTCAACATTTTATGAGCATGTCCTGGGTATTGTCTCACACAGCAGGATGTTAATACAGACTACAATTTGAGTTTGGTACGTTGTAAAGTGTTATTTTAAACTTGCTCTTCTCTATTTTGTAATATAAATACAGTTAAGTATATATAAAATGTTTAAAGTTTGAAGATTTTGGTGTTTTTTCTACAATATACTAATAACACCAAATTTTATGGTCACAAATATCATTACATTTCAATAGGGATCCTATTTATGTTTTTTTTTTTTTTTTAATATCATTTACAATTTAATAATTCGTATCTTTTTTAGAATTTGAGATGAAATCAAAGATGCTACTTTGTTATAAACTAGGACCGTAAACTCAAAAACTGCTGAAAAACAGTTTCGTGTACACGTTATTAACTATGTATTACATGAAAACGTATTGTTAAACAGGGGAATGATAAGTGGAAATGTCCAACTAAAATACTGTTGCAGTTTCTTTATACAGTAACAGTTCAACTAAAGAATTATCGGCATATGTGATAAGTTTGGTCGTGGATTGAGAGAGCTAAATTGCGTAACCGAGGAAGATTTACTTCATTATTGAAACAGAAGGCCACGTATGCAATTTGTTGTCCACTTTATCCATTCAACTATTTAAAGAATCAACTATTTTATTCATTGATTCACTTACACAGTTAGTTATTCTTTAGTTGTAATTTGCCAGCTTTAAATTCCGTTTCCACTAAAAAGCGTGGAAAACTTTCCAACAGGAAGTTGATAAACAATGTCTAGACAACATTATCCAACTAGTTTTGTGAACTCTTATAGATACATCTTAGAACTATTATTCATCTTTTAAACTGTTATTTGTTCAGTACATTTTTACATATGTTTACAAACTCTGTAACATGAAATAAATTAAAATAATCAAATTCCTTATCTGTAATACATGAAAAAATATTTATTAACAACGTTTGCAAAAAAAATCTTGTAGAGGTATTTTCAATGAACGTGTTGGTGTATTTTTAGATGTTATTACCAAACGTTGCGTATAAAGTCGATTTTTTTAATATTTTTTTAGGAGATTATATAATGCTTCATGGTTCAAGTTTTATCAATTAATATTCCTCTTATATGGACGTTTAAATACACAAATTATTCATTTTATTTGGCCTAGTTAGGCTCATTATAACAATATTTTTTAGGGTTTAGAACAACTGATAATTTACTTAAAACCTAACTTCATAAGAAGAATAAGGTAAGTTATCTAGAATCAGAGCATGATTAGATACCTTACTTCAGATTTAACGGTTAATACACAAGAAAAAAATTTATCTTACAATAAAATCAGCGGGTGATTTAAATAGATATTGTATCTGATATAATTAAAATATATTTCAATAAATTCTATCATATAGTGTTTTACGATATTATTGACTGAGTGATATGCAGGAGTGATTGCACATACGACAAAGTTGATTACTACACATTGTGCAGAGTTTAAAAAATGATACGTCTTTGCTAGTACTCGACACACAGATGTAAATAAAAAAATTACGCAAGGCATACAAATAGTAATAAATATACTCTACGTGGTTTTGGTTAAAATTAAATTATGATTTAGTATGACTTTACAATCAATAATGGTTATGGTTATAGAAATCACACAAAATACTCGATTTAGGACGGTATAGCCACACTACATTGACTGCCGATTTTAGGGAAACGGGCATAAGTGTGGTAAAATATTATCCTGCTTTCCTTTGAAAAATTACAGCGTGTTCTTCCTGAATATTTGAGCCTGATAGCTTATTATATCTTAACGGATACACGATATCTTTTAATCTCGACACTTAAAAATTAGAGTTTGAGTAAAATACTTAGGCCGAAGTCCCTCAATGTTTGATGTAAAATATCAGCATAATGAAGTCATAATGATGTGGTGTTTTTGTATATGATAAGAAGTATAAATAAACTTAATATTTTATCTCAACTTAATATTCCAATCAGGATCGATTTATTTGTAAGAATAGTTTGTAAAAGAATCCTTATGAATACTAATTTTTGAAGTAAGAATTGAAAACAACTTTGTAATAAATCAAGTCTGTCTGTCTTAAATCTCGCTTCTTCGTAAGTGCCACAACTTTTAATAGTAAAGTTCTTTCTTAAATCGTCAAAAGTATATTGCACCTAGTTGGTATGCAATGCATACACACAGTGAGTGTTGCGGGTAAAGATTTAGAAGGCGCTAGTCAGTTCTTACGTTCTGTCGAGTGCCATAATGTAGTGTATTTGTTTTTTGACACTCGCGTTCATATTTCACCAAAATCAATGAGTTGCATCAATTTGTGACAGTTAAATGTATAGTAATGTAATTAACTGCCTTGTGCTAATGCAGATGGGAGTTAATAAAAACTTATGATTTAGAACTACCGCACTTAGTACATACTCTAAAAATTCCATATGTTGATTCCATTGAACAATCAGCAGTAAAAATCCAGTAAAGGATTTTTTTTAATTTAGTGGCTGTAAGTGAAACGTTTTGAATAATCAAATTATACTTAGATTTGTATTAATTGGTTTATTCAGCGTTACTCATTACAATCATAATTAGCCTAAAACCAATAAATAGAGATGAACACTAATTATTATTATTAACTCCAAAAAATGGAACATTTCGGAAATTTGGAAATTGGATTGGCAAGTTTATAATGGATTTAATAAATTTCCTATTTATAAAAAAAATTGTTGTATGTCCTGTGGGAGGTCTGTATAAACCATACAGCATATACTTATGTAAAAAGTTAACTGAAGTAAAGATTTTTAATACAGAAATTAAGTCCTTTTGAAGCTGATTTTTAATTAATAGATTCGAATTACAAATACCGTTTTAAAAATAGAGCTACACCTCCATCTTTAAATTGATTTCCACTGAAGGAATCTCTTACAACATAATTTCTGAGTGTAAATACTTACAGTGAATCAATGACAAACCCGAACTCAAATGTCAAGAGTTATTATTATCAACCCACTAAGTTATAAGGATGTGAATCCTGCATAAACGTGCAGCCTGAGAATTTTGTAGAGTACAGCTGAATTATATAAACTATTCTTAATGCTTTTGTGACGAAAACAGCTAAAAATAATAACTACACAAATGAACAGCGATCAATAACTATTTAACATGAGATATGAGATAAACAATTTAAGAATGAAAATAATAGTTGATCTTATCCAAAACTAAATTGACCACTCATAAAATATCTAGTGGGCGGATAATCGACGGTCTAGGCAGCATTCCTGACTCTGCATCGTGCGCTCTTTTCCGCTGAGGGCTGTGATACAGAGCAGAGAGGCAACTTCGCAACGTCAGAGTAGCTCACAAGCTGAAGACTTATGAATGAAGAAAATGTTTGACGAGCATTACCTATCCGTAATTTTGAAGTAGAGGCGGTCGGTGAGGATTTGCAACCTAAGATAATACTTGCATATCGACTGCTGGTGAGTGAGGTGATCAATACGCTCTTCAGCTCACCCTTGATCTTAATGAGGCTCTGTCCAGCCTGACTACAAGAGTAAGAAAGTGACTTTTTGTTGAATAGTTGTGACAACAGAGGTGAGGCAGATGGACTACTATAGACATAATGCTTCTAAAGAGACACGCTCAGAACCACGTATGTTCTTTTGACCGGAAGTCAGGGAATGTGTTCCTAATTAAATATAGTTAAAATAGTTTATTTTTAAAATCAGTTTTTAGAGAGGCTCTATATTTTTTTACAAGCACCGTCATTATAAATCACAATTTACTAAAACTGTTTTTTATCCGCATTGATATTTTTGTAAATTATACAAGGCCGGTGTTTTTGTGTGTTTTCGTGATTAAAGATGATTATATGAGAGATAATTTACGTCTGATTTGATATAGATTTAAATTTACACTTTCTAAACAACGAATAATAACGCACAATTAGTACACAATAACACATTAAAACCAATGAAACGTAAGCAATAAGTAATTAGTATGCTTCTGCATTGATTCATTTACGTGCAAGTTAAAACAAGGTTTATACTGTTTTAGTTCTTTCCTAGCATTTATTCCATCTTCGATGATAACTGAGACTACCAGGTCTAGAGCTGAAATAATAACAATAATTGTCTAAATGCCAGGAAAACGTTCTCTTCACGTTTTGGAATTGAACTAGGTATCTCTTGAACTTCTGTACCGCGCCTTACGACTGAGCTATCAGTGCGATTTGGTAGTTTAAAAGAGCATTAGTAAAGGTGTTGCGGGTTGTGAAGGAACGACCAGGGTCGACACGTGCTTTACCGACTCGTGCTTGAATTTTAGCTCAGAAAGAAGTTATACATCATAAAAGCAATTGACTAATCACAGTAGCGTTCAAAAACAATATTTCATCATTCAACACGTTCAAGCTGGTAAATCAGTAAGTTCTCTACATAAATAATAATTTTAAGTGTTTAATTAATGATGTTAGAAAAAAATTATAATAATACATTATTCTACCATTATTATCCTCTAAAGCATACTAGTAGGAAACTATACAATTAAAACGTTAAAACACTCCCGATTTGATTAAATCGCCTTAACATTACTCTCCATATAGTTTCACCAAATTTATTAAAACGTATAATTTGTATAGTTGGGATATTATTGATAGTATATTTATTGACACAAGTAGTGTACGGACAGTGAAGAAATGTTGCATTCCTATCACTCAAACCTCTTAACGGTACCCAGATTTCCGCATAACACGATAATACAGTTACACTTCCGTCTCCTGTGACCTCTCTATCAGCGTTACTGGTTCCGACTTGACATTTTATCCACAAAAAATACAACTTACTGTGTCCTATTTATAAAGGATGTTCAGGCAAATCTTGAATATATTTAAAAAGATGATTCGACCATGTTTTCACGTATCGTCGTTAAAAAGATTTTTTTTAATTCCAATCTTTTTGTAATTACACTCAATTAATAAAACGTCAATATTTATAACACTAATATCCATAAATTTATAAATACATTCTTATAGAATGCTGCCTGAATCATGCGAATACGTCCTCAAGAGTTTTATACTCACTATCCTGCTTCTAGAATTTATATATTGATTACCACAATTAAAAAATAATATTAATTTGTAACTTTCCAAAGATTTTGGAATAAATGAAAAAGATATAAAGTAAGGTTTATGTATTTTATATTTAAATATGATATATAAACTATTCCGTAAGCGAGCATATTATGTAATTTAATCTGACCGGTATAGTTTCCTATGTTATAGAATGAGATATATATCTTCAAGTATTATCAGCCTACATGGACCACTAATTGTATCGACCAAATAAATGAAAATAAAATATTTGATCTAACTACAACCCCCTAATTTTGGATCTCAGAAAACTGGAGGATTACTTTCCCAAAATAATATTTACTTGGCGATGGAGATCAATATAAAATGTAAACATTTGAAATAAATACAAGAGCCAAGCTACTCTTCGTTTCATTCATCTACGAATCCTAATTATTTTCGAAAATGTTAAAGGTGAACCGTATCTACTGAATATAATAATAAAGCCTTTTTAACTGTAATATATTTTAGCTACTTCGTATATGGTAGGTACCTTAAAACTATTTCTTAAATCCTGTATTCATTTAATAATTTTAATTTTATAAGTTTTGCCAAGGCAAAAGTAATGAACCGTCTAGAACAGGACCCGAATTGTAGATGTTATAAACTTTAAACGAGCGTATTTTTTAAACAGTGAAACTTGGTTGGATTTACTACATTGTACTTTACTAATAAATACCTATAACTATATGTACTATTCTATCTAAGCACTCATTTAAGATTTCCTTCCTACTTCCTGGTCCCATAAAAATGGTAGTTACTTCAAAAAGTAGGTTTATAGATGCAATAAAGATGTGCCAATTTGCATTGCTTTACTTGTAATCGTTGGGGAGATATAAAGCCAATGAGGTAATTTATTAACATTCTCCATTTTCCTTATTTATAAATACTGATCGTAATTTCATAGATTGGACAGTATTAAGAAACAATATGGGTTAAATAAAAGATTTAACCGTATTTTGTGTTTTTTAATCCAATAACATATCATTTGTCATAACCACATGATGAAGAGTGATCAATTATTGTACCTTATAAAATAATATTTTCTTGCCTTGTCTAATATTGTCTGCAAAAAATTCTTCGTGAGGGCCTATAATCATCTCTATATACATATGCATGCATATAATTATATTTAAAATTTGTTAATAACGTATATAATTTAGCTTTAAGTTCTGATTTAGCTTCATATATAGGCCTTTCAAGTTATTTGTAGTTTCCTGGTACATTACGGTAAGTACTCCCTATTTGTAAGGCTTTTTCAAGAGAATACGGTAACCTGTCAAGTTATTGTTCTTCCATTATGATCTTGCTTTCAGTGCCGCAGGTAACGATGACACTGTGTCAAGTATGATTCAAAAATTTACTATACATCAGTGTCATTGTCTCAATTACAGAAATTTGTCATTTGAATTGGTTTTGTATATTTTTAGTACGTAAGGAATGCGTAATTTATATAAATGTTGGTTGAATCAACACTAAAAGAGGAAAGTCAGGTAAACAATATCCACATTTAGTTTTATACTTGAATTAAATCAACAGTTGTTTAAAATAATATATGCATTGGCAGTATGTAATATTTATTTTAAAACATAACATTTACGTTTAAAATTGAAACCTGGATACAATAAAGAACAAAGAAATTAATCTTACATGTAATTTGCATGTAAAAAAAAAAATTATTTAAAACTACAATACTTGCAAATATCCAGAGTAATTACTCTAATTAAGTGAATGTTGATATAAAACATACTAATGAGGAATAGTAGATTAATAGACGCATACCGCGAAAGATACCTGTCGGAGTGAGTGTAGCTCCCTTATTGTTAAATGCTGTTGGTGGTCCCTAAACTCGCTGTTACTTGACGGGACTAGAATATAGTTATGTAGAGAGTAGAGACTATCTTCCCTATATTATAATTTGACATGATTGAGATATAGAGACTCCTATTCTTCCTCATAGCTTCTCTAAAGAAGGCCCACCACCGAGCCTTACTATCCACGTAGGGAGCAAGCACAGAGGTCCCTTTAGTACAATGAGAGGTTCCTCATCTTCTTGTACTAAGTACATGACGATATCTGTTTAGTGATTAGAGGGCGTAGAGTCTAAAAATACGGTTTTCGGAATGTAATATCATGTGGCATTGATGAAAGATTCGTTTGGATTCTTAGTTTCCCCTTTCACACACTTTTCTAATAAACTTGTAGTACTTTGCTCTTTGAACCCTAATTTAATTAATCTAATCATATTAGAAGGTAAGTAGAAGTGTTCTTTGTTTTACGTTACCACTCAGTACCTACACCAAAATGGGGGATTTCATTAGAGGACAAATAGTGGAAAAATTCTGCACAAGTGCCTGCTCACTTGACTTCGACTTTTGTGTGGTTTCTTGCAATTTCTAGGCCACAATACTTCTTTTTACTTTAAAGAATAGCCGAGCAGTTAAGCAGCTTTTACAATCCACGGATTTTCCATAGGGAAGTTTCTTAGCCATCAATTTGAAACTTCTTAATTTGCTACCCATTCTTTTCTGTGTGTATCCTATGCACTAAACTTTTGCAATAATGGTTTATATATAGGGCCTACTTTCACAAACAGGTGGGAGATCCTTGGTGTTCCCATAAGCAAGATATTTTAAATACCATGGAATCCAGTTTTTAGCTAAAACTCGCAAAACATAGTACCATTCTAATGTAAATAAAGTACTTATATATTGCAATATTTACCACATAAATGTTTTGAAAAATATATATTATTTTGTTCACTTCTTTCAGAGTGTAATTGTAGACTTGGGAGCTTCGGTTATGCTTACCACAGTCTGAGATAAAGGTAATTTAAAATTAAGGAGATCTCTTTCCTATACGCCGACTCCTCACACAGCATCACAGCCTGGCTTAGTTCATGTAAATTAACTGTATACTACTCCACCAAATCTAGTATTCCAGTCCCAATTTAATTAAACGCAATAAATATACTTTTACACTCATAGAATTTCAGTGTTCTTGTTAAGCAATATTATTTAAAAACGTTAGGATTTCAATAGTATTGCGCATACACATGAATGTAGTTGGGTTGTTCATATTTACAGAGAGGGTAAAACATTTATGAATTGTTTACATTACCTCGCCACCGCGCTTGCCCACTTCATAAATATTACCTCTCTTTCCTGAGTGTGATGGTTCAACATGCAATGGAATATGGATAGAAAAACGTTAAGTAAGTATTATCCTGCATACCTGCAATAACCCTAAATCTATACACGGCAATGCTGTATATGAGTACGAGTGCTTAACCTCAACATGAAAGGCTTACTTGTGCAAGTACTAGAAGGAAATGTTCATATTTACTAAATAGGGTAACTTGAAAATTCATACGCTTTTATATGCTCTTTCATATAAAATTAGATGTTTGTATACACATGTTTATTTTACATATGTTTGTTAAAACAAACTTTACATATAAATTATAGTGATTTCTTCCGTTGAATAGCTCGTAAAAATTCTCGGTAATGTATATCCCGTCCTACCACAGTCGTCTGTTTTAATATGTACTGTAATTTTATATTCAATTCTACCAATATAATGTTCATAATCATTTGAGTGTGAAAGTATTCCACCAAATAAAGAAACGTATTAATTATCTTTATAATAAGTTTACAATATCTTGCCATACATTCTTTTCCTACATAGACCAATTGTTATATTGGCCTAGTTAGATAGTTAGAGTTATGTAGACAGAGTTCGGTATACTAGTTGAACTACTTCAACATACCTGTATCCCCATTATTGACATCATTAGTATGATTTACTTCTTATATTAATTCAGAAAAGTATAAAAATATTTTCGGACTCGTACTATATTTCTCAGATTTTTTTATGAAATGTATTAGGTTATTGTTGAACATTGTTCAAGAGTGACTAAACAACATTTTCACAGCGTGCAGTACGATTGTTGAGCACGGTCCAGGCCACAGTGAACCAAGAAAAGTATTAATTGTAAACAAATATTAATTTAAAGTATAAATATTAAAATTAATTTTACCATAAATAATTACTATTAATTATTACTATAATTTATTATTGTACTATCCTTTAAATCTATACTATTATTTATGTTCTTATTACTACTTCAGCTTACTAGTGTGAACTAGTTAAGTAAAGATATTAAGTCATAGTTGCAAAGTGCTTAAGACTGGCGACTTAACAGTTTAACTGGCTGCAGTACAGTTTTTAATTAGGCGATTGAGCAAAATAATAATAATAAATCACATCTGTAAATGAAATATGTTTGAAAGCGGAACTGGATGGGCATTAATGATTTATCACGCTGAGTTGAACATTGCAAATTGTTCAATGTCCGGGAAAAGAGTGCGGGGGCAACAACATCAATCAGTACTTTTACTGATCGCGTTTTGTTCAATTGCTATGTGTCTGTGCAACTCGTTCATCAAAATTAAAATACAAGCTAGATAATTCAAATCGTATATTTAAGTGAGTAATTTTTCAGGATCAAATGTAGAATCCAGTCATGCCACCTGTTTTGAATGAAAATGTATTCAGTGGTTTTCATAAAATAGGAGGTAAAATATATAGGCTGTCCTAAAATATCTAACATTAAAAAAGAGACTAGGGAGGTCATTAACAAAAAAGTGCTGTTTGTGGTTACCCAGAGTTACTGACTGATTCACATTTAAATACATTTTTGATGTTTAACCTCATATTTCAAAGCCGTTACACATTTTAGACAGGATGAATTATTCTGTTGTTTTTTTTTTTGTCTTCAATATATTGTATTTTATTATTTATATATTTTAATCTTCTTCCATACATATCTTTTTTCCATCATACGTTGCTAAGCGCTAATCTTGGTTGCTAAGCGGTTAATTCGTATTGGAAAACATTCATTCGCTTCAAAGGAAGGTTAAAATGAAAATAATTAATAAAAAAGTTACCTGCAATATTTAGCAAATTAGAAAAACTGTTTGAATTTATATTTTACAACCTAAATTTAACTGACACTTTACAGCTGTTGATACTTTCAGATACAGTTCGATAAATTGTATGAAGTATCTGCTTAAATTTAATTTTATACAGTTATAATTATAACATATACAATACGATTAACCAATATTGTTATACAAAGATATAACAAAAACCTATTAAATAAAGTATACTTCAGATTTCGTAGGAATACTGGTGGGTTTCCTTGAATTTGTGATATGTAATTTTATCAGTGGGTTATAGAGAAACAGAAAAAAGAACATTAACATGCCTCATAGATCCATTGTTTACCAGACCACAATCCAAAAACGACAAGACTTCTATAACGCAAAACCTTATAAACCGCTATTTTGGAAGATTGCATGTATTTAATAAGGATTTCCCATCAATCGTAAATTGATAGCAATCAGATAATTATACTCCCTAGGCCGTAATAGGCTTCACAGTCTTACGTATGTATATATTTTTCTTATACATATCTTATCAGACATCAAGGTAAGATCTACTATGGCACTGGAAATATGTTAGACCGGAAGTACCGGGCTAGAAGTAAACGCATTCCACCGAAGTAGGTTTCCGAGACCCGTGTATTCATACTTATTCATCGGGGTAACAAGGCAAATTCAACTGTGGTGTCATAAATAAAAATAATTAACTACAAATGCTTATACATATACAAAACGTGATATGAGTCAGGTTAGACACTTTGAACGATGAACAGTTACATAATATGTAACTGATATATGCCTACTTACGTTTGAAATATATCTTGTCCGTGAGAATTTCAACATCTAAGGCATTGGAAATAGTATTATATTACTGTTATGAAACTAACCTTGATGAACAAAGGAGTGAATCTTTAACATAAAAATGAAGTAGTCGTGGGGTTCCTTGTGATGTGGTATTTTAAAAGTGGCCTATAAAAACATTAATTCCAACAAGTAAGCGATATTGGCTATGTTTCTGAAGATCAGGTTGGAATTTGTTCAATTTAACCTACTGCACACTTTAACAGGGATGAATACATATTACTGTTTTGAAATGTGGTTCTTTCAAATGTATTCAATACAATTTTTGCTAAGTCTAGACGATAGTTTTCTTGTAAATAAATTTAATAAAAAGGTATGTGATAGGCCATTATTAATCTTTGTAATTTTGATATATAACAAGCAGTTAAATTTTCATTTAACTTATTGTATTGAAAATCAGAAAATATTAAAAGTTTGTTTAAAGCTTCATTACATGAACCATTGAAACTAATGCCTACGGATTTATACACTATAAGGTGTACTTGGTGTTATTTGAAAGCTCGCTCTTACATTCTCACAGTATTACAGGAGAATAATAGGCATTCAATCGCCTTTGATATGACCTCTCAGGATTCCTTAGATACAAGTGATGCTGTACGTAATTGTAAGTAATATTGTGATATTGACGGAAAACCCATATTATCCTCGGTACAATCTATAAAAACACATTACATTTTTTATCCTACGTTAATCATTAAGAGGGGGGTTAACTCTAACCTAGGAGAATTATTTTACAAGGGCTATTTAGTTGTTTAGATATTTTAATATTTTTTAAGAACAATTGACGGTTATCGAGGCAATGCGTAGTAACTGATTAAGATTTTAAAGCACTGCTTAGAGCACTTAGTCATATTTGATTAGGTGTTAATAACCATTTTGTTGTTACTGTGGTAAAACTGAAGTGGAAGAGGAAATCCCATTGGTACTGATCACGCTAGAAGCAAGTCCTGCGCTATGCAGCCCCAAATTTCACCATCCCCTACTTCCCCCCCGTAAAATTAAGAATATTTCCATGTAAGTTCATTTAATTTCATGTAAGTAGTGAGTTTGGAACAGTTTAATAGAGGCACAATTGTTCTGATGTGTTTAATTTTACTGTTTTACTAAATTAGAAGTTACCAATTTAAAAACACATTTATTCTGATGTTATTCAGGCAATGTTTTGAAAATTTAATAAAAGCTATTAAATCCATAAAAATTTAGTTTTTAAGTCATAAGTTTGTGATGTAAATTGAAATATATCAGTTTAACAAATTGGTTAAGTTAACAAATTTAAAATGACATTTTTTATTCTGTTTATGCTGGATATTCATGTCAAATGCCATCAAAAGCAGTTAATTCGAATGACAAGAAGGCAGGAAAGCGGATATGAAACATTAATCCAGAGTTGACGTGTTATTCCCATCGTCCACTTCCTTTTTTGGCAATTCATTGAGATACGTTTTCTCTAAATGTAGGTTAACGTCACAGTTTTTCGCTATACAGCATAATAATGTCTTAAATGCTTAGGTAATATACATCAAAAGACTATAGTCTACTGTACCTGTTTATATAAATTATATAATATCAGATGGAGGAAACTAACTCTAATTTATGATTTAGTCTTGCATAGAATGGCTGACTATTGAATTTTTTCATCAAACGTCAGGCCAAATACATTTGTACAAGAAAATCCAAGAGTAGAATAGAAAGAGTAGCATGATTGGTAATATAATCATGAAGAAAAGAAACTACTTTAATATGTATTTCTTTAGATTTTCCGTTCGATAGTAATTGAATATTAAAGGTATATTGAAAGAGCTGTCTCTTATAATATACGTCACTAGTTGTAAGGTAAATGTCGTTGATAGTCTAAACATAGACTATCATATTC